>NC_053024.1:694480344-694581916 GCF_003073215.2 Triticum urartu
CTTTGAAAAAGCATCCTCCAGGCATCTTCGTACGTCGTGTCGAAGAGCCTGTTTAGAGTTCAATGCTGCGCCGGGTCGAACTCCCACAGGTTGAAGGCCCGTCGTTGACACGGGAGGATCAGGCGGATGAGCATAACCTGGACTACGTTGACACGCTTGAGCTTCTTGTCCACCAGGGTTTGGATGCATGTTTGGAGTCCAGTCAGCTCTCCTTTTTTACCCCAAGACAGGCCTGTCTCCTTCCAGGAGGTGAGCCGTGTAGGGGGCCGGATCGAAACTCAGGGGGTGCGACCCATTCGGCGTCGCGCCGGTTCGGTGACGTAAAACCACCATGATTGCCACCCCTTCAGGGTCTCCACAAAGGAGCCCTCGAGCCACAGGACATTGGCCATCTTGCCAACCATGGCACTGCCGCACTCCGCCTGGCTGCCGCGCACCACCTTTGGCTTGATGTTGAAAGTCTTAAGCCATAGGCCGAAATGGGGGTGGATGCGGAGGAACGCCTCGCACACGACGATAAACGCCGAGATGTTGAGGACGAAGTTCGGGGCCAGATCGTGGAAATCCAGGCCGTAGTAGAACATGAGCCCCCGGACAAATGGATGCAGAGGGAAGCCCAGTCAGCGGAGGAAATGGGGGAGGAATACCACCCTCTCATGGGGCCTAGGAGTGGGGATGAGCTGCCCCTTTTCGGGAAGCCAGTGCACGATGCCGCTAGCCAGATATCCGGCCTTCCTCAGCTTTTTGATGTGTCCCTCCGTGACGGAGGAGACCATCCACTTGCCTCCCGCTCCGGACATGACTGGAGAAGGTTGAGGTGGTAGTGTGGACTTGGGCGCTGGAGCTCGAGTGTGCAAGAATGGATAGGCAAAGGAGGAAGAAGGCGTGGGTGAAAAGGTGGGTCCTTATCCCCTTATATGGGTGGACGCAACTACATGTCCCCACCATCCTGGTAAAACTCGCTTATCTCCAAGCGCCGTAATCAAAGGCGCGGTTGGGTTACCCACGCCCGTATTGATGAGAATCCTAGGATAAGGGGACACGATCTCTGCTTTAACAAGACGTGCCAAGGAAACCACCTTGCATGATGCACTGAGGTGGGATAATGAAACGACTCGGATAAAAGCTTGGCCGTGGTGTGTCACACTACGGAATACGCCAACAGATTAGATTTGTGTAAATATTATTCTCTCTATGGGAATATGTGGAAAACTTATTTTGCAGAGCCGGATACTATCTTTGTCTTTAAAATCTTCTATAAAGTACTTGGAGGAGGAACCCACCTTGCAATACCGAAGACAATCTACGCGTCGGACTCATCGTCATTGAAGCCTGGTTCAGGGGCTACTGAGGGAGTCCTGGATTAGGGGGTGTTCGGATAGCCGAACTATACCTTCAGCCGGACTCCTGGACTATGAAGATACAAGATTGAAGACTCCGTCCCGTGTCCGGAAGGGACTTTCCTTGGCGTGGAAGGCAAGCTTGGCGATACGGATGTTCAGATCTCCTACCATTGTAACCGACTCTATGTAACCCTAACCCTCTGCAGTGTCTATATAAACCGGGGGGTTTTAGTCCGTAGGACAACATACACATCAACAATCATACCATAGGCTAGCTTATAGGGTTTAGCCTCTCTGATCTCGTGGTAGATCTACTCTTGTACTACCCATATCATCAATATTAATCAAGCAGGACGTAGGGTTTTACCTCCATCGAGAGGGCCCGAACCTGGGTAAAAATTCGTGTCCCTTGCCTCCTGTTACCATCCGGCCTAGACGCACAGTTCGGGACCCCCTACCCGAGATCCCCTGATTTTGACACCGACAATGATTGTGGCATACTAAAACACAAAGACACAAATAATACAAGACGCTCCAAGCAAAACACATATCATGTTGGTGAATAAAAATATAGCTCCAAGTAAATTACCGATGGAAGTGGACGAAAGAGGGGATGCCTTCTGGGGCATCCCCAAGCTTCGAATTTTTGGTGTCCTTGGATTATCATGGGGGTGCCATGGGCATCCCCATGCTTAGGCTCTTGCCACTCCTTGTTCCATAATCCATCAAAAGAATTCACCCAAAACTTGAAAACATCACAACACAAAACTCAAATAGAAATCGCGTGAGCTCCGTTAGAGAAAGAAAACAAAAGACCACTTCAAGGTACTGTAATGAACTCATTATTTATTTATATTGGTGTTAAACCTACTGTATTCCAACTTCTCTATGGATTATAAACTATTTTACTAACCATAGATTCATCAAAATAAGCAAACAACACACGAAAAACAGAATCTGTCAAAAACAGAACAGTCTGTAGTAATCTGTACCTAGCGCAATATCTGGAACCCCAAAAATTCTAAAATAAATTTCTGGACGTGAGGAATTTATCTGTTAATCATCTGCAAAAATAATTAACTAAATAGCACTCTCCAAATAAAAATGACAGCAGTTCTCTTGAGCGCTAAAGTTTCTGTTTTTTACAGCAAGTTCAACAAGACTTTCCCCAAGTCTTCCCAACGGTTCTACTTGGCACAAACACTAATTAAACACGAAAAACACAACCAAAACAGAGGCTAAATAATTTATTTATTGAATAACAGCAAGGACAAATATTGGATTGTCTCCCAACAAGCGCTTTTCTTTAAATCCTTAAAGCTAGGCATTTGATAATTTTAATGATGCTCACATGAAAGACAAGAATTGAAGCACAAAGAGAGCATCACAAAACACGTGACAAACACATCTAGGTCTAACATACTTCCTATGCATAGGCATCTTATAGGCAAAAAAATTATGAAGATAAGCAAAAACTAGCATATGCAAGGAAATGGAAAGAAACAATAGCAATCTCAACATAACGAGATGTAATTTAGTAACATGAAAATTTCTACAACCATATTTTCCTCTCTCATACTAATTACATATAGGATCATAAGAAAATTCAACAATATAGCTATCACATAAAATATTCTCAACATGATCCACATGCATGCAAAGTTGGCACTTTTCCGAAATAGTGGGATTAACATTAACTAAGGTCATGACCTTTCCAAACGCACTTTTATGAAAAACTTCATAAGTTTGAAAAATCTCCAAATATGTGGGATCTAAAGTTGACATTCTTACAAACCCACTTTCAATATTATTGCAAACATTATAATCAATCTCATATTCATCATGGGGCTTAAATAAATTTTCAAGATCATAAGAAGAATCACGCCAATCATGATCATTGCAACAAGTAGAGGACATAGCAAAACTAGCATCCCCAAGCTTAGGGTTTTGCATATTATTAGCACAATTTACATTAATACTATCATCATTGCAATCATGCTTTTTATTCAAAGATCTATCGTGAATCACTTCATAAAGTACTTCATCACACTTTTCAGATTCACAAATTTCAAGCAAAACCTCATAAAGATAATCTAGTGCACAAAACTCACTAGCAATTGGTTCAACATAACTGGATCTCTTAAAAAGATTAGCAAGCGGATGAGGATCCATAGATCTTTAGGTTCTCTGTTTAGTAATAAATAAATGACTATTCCAACCATACGAGCAAACAAAAGGCAGGCGGGCAAGAAAGAGGCAAATGGAGAAGAGAGGGAGGATAGAGAGAGAGAGGGTGAATAAAATGGCAAGGGTGAAGTGGGGGAGAGGAAAACGAGAGGCAAATGGCAAATAATGTAATGCGAGAGATAGGGATTGTGATTGGGTACTTGGTATGTTGACTTTTTGCGTAGACTCCCTGGCAACGGCGCCAGAAATCCTTCTTGCTACGTCTTGAGCTTGCATTGGTTTTCCCCGAAGAGGAAGGGATGATGCAGCAGAGTAGCGTAAGTATTTCCCTCAGTTTTTGAGAACCAAGGTATCAATCCAGTAGGAGGCCACGCGCAAGTCCCTCGTACCTACACAACACAAAGAGCTCAACGCAACCAACGCGATTAGGGGTTGTCAATCCCTTCACGGTCACTTACGGAAGTGAGTTCCGATAGATAATATTTTTGGTATTTTTGATATAAAGATGCAAAGTGAAAAGTAAAAGGCAAAGTAAAAACAAAACAAGATTAAAGTGATGGAGATTGATATGATGAGAATAGACCCGGGGGCCATAGGTTTCACTAGTGGCTTCTCTCAAGAGCATAAGTATTCTACGGTGGGTGAACAAATTACTGTTGAGCAATTGACAGAATTGAGCATAGTTATGAGAATATCTATGCATCATCATGTATATAGGCATCATGTCCGTGACAAGTAGATCGAAACGATTCTGCATCTACTACTATTACTCCACTCATCGACCGCTACCCACCATGCATCTAGAGTATTAAGTTAAAAACAGAGTAACGCTTTAATCAAGATGACATGATGTAGAGAGATAAATTCATGCAATATGAAATAAACCCCATCTTGTTATCCTCGATGGCAACGATACAATACGTGTCTTGCTGCCCCTTCTGTCACTGGGAAAGAACACCGCAAGATCGAACCCAAAGCTAAGCACTTCTCCCATGGCAAGAACTACCAATCTAGTTGGCCAAACCAAACAGATAATTCGAAGAGACTTGCAAAGATAACCAATCATACATAAAAGAATTTGGAGAAGATTCAAATATTGTTCATAGATAGACTTGATCATAAACCCACAATTCATCGGTCTCAACAAACACACCGCAAAAAGAAGATTACATTGAATAGATCTCCATGAGAGAGGGGGAGAACTTTGTATTGAGATCCAAAAAGAGAGAAGAAGCTATCTAGCTACTAACTATGGACCCGAAGGTCCGAGGTAAACTACTCACACTTCATCGGAGGGGCTATGATGATGTAGAAGCCCTCCGTGATGACGGCCCTCTCTGGCGGAGCTCCGGAACAGGCCCCAAGATGGGATCTCGTGGATACAGAAAGTTGCGGCGGTGGAATTAGGTTTTTGGCTCCTGTTTTGATTGTTTGGGGGTACGTGGGTATATATAGGAGGAAGGAGTACGTCGGTGGAGCACCGAGGGGCCCACGAGACAGGGGGCGCGCCCTGTAGGGGGTGGCGCGCCCCCTACCCTCGTGACCGCCTCCTGTACTTCTTGGAGTAGGGTCCAAGTCTCTTGGGTCTTATCCGAGAAGAAAATCACGTTCCAAAAAGGATTTTACTGTTTGGACTCCGTTTGATATTCTGTTTCTTCGAAACACTGAAATAGGCAAAAAAACAATTCTGGGCTGGGCCTCCGGTTAATAGGTTAGTCCCAAAAATAATATAAAAGTGGAAAATAAAGTCCAATATAGTCCAAAACAGTTGATAATATAGCATGGAGCAATCAAAAATTATAGATACGTTGGAGACGTATCAGTCGCTTTTATTACTTCCACATCACAAGACCGTATAAAGCTTATTTCTCCCACACTAGTCATAACATATTTAGAGCAAATTGCTTGAAGGATCTTACTTGAAGGATCTTACTCAATCCATAGGTAGATATGGTGGACTCTCATGGCAAAACCGTTTAAGGGTATTTGGAAGCACAAGTAGTATCTCTACTCGTGCTGAGAATTTGGCTAGCATGAGGGGGAAAGGCAAGCTCAACATGTTGGATGATCCATGACAACATACTTTATCTCAGATATAAGAAAACATAACCCATTACGTTGTCTTCCTTTGTCCAACATCAACTCTTTAGCATGTCATATTTTGATGAGTGCTCCCAATCATAAAAGATGTCAATAATAGTATATTTATATGTGAAACCTCTCTTTCCTTATTACTTCCTATTAATTGCAACGATGACCAAAGCTATGTCTGCCAACTCCCAACAACTTTTAATCATCACACTCTTTCTATGTGAAGTCATTACTATCAATAAGATCAATATGAACTTTTGTTTCTTCTTTTTACTTTTTCTCTTTTCTTCTATTCATCCAAGATCATAGCAGGAAAATCAGGCCCTTGACTCAACACTAATCTTTATTATATATAGCTCACAGACTCGATTACATAGAAGGATCGTAAAGCAAAACTCACAACTAGTTCATACTAAAACTTTATGCTACTAGATCAAGATATCATCAAAAGGATTGAACTAAGAAAAACAGTAAAGATAAAAGTGTGATGGTGATACGATACCGGGGCACTCCCCCAAGCTTGGCAGTTGCCAAGGGGAGTGCCCATACACGATACTCAGTTCTTTATTGGTGAAGAAGGTGTTGGTGATGATGGATAGTCACACATCGAGCATAGGAGATAATCCAATTTGCGGATAATGCCCTTGAGTGCGATGATATGCTCCTTCAACAAAATATTTTCACTTGTGAGATACTTGTTTTGAATACGAGCCAACTAAATCATCTTGAAAGCCTCAATCTCCGTTGGGGTAAAGAGACTGTGATCTGCTACGACCGGAACTT
Source organism: Triticum urartu (assembly GCF_003073215.2). Taxonomy (NCBI): domain Eukaryota; kingdom Viridiplantae; phylum Streptophyta; class Magnoliopsida; order Poales; family Poaceae; genus Triticum; species Triticum urartu. Next base: position 694,486,749 of record NC_053024.1, read on the forward strand.
GGTCCCCCATGGCCTTCTTGATCCCATCATCCTTGTTGATCTCTCCGAGCTCTTCTCTCTTCAGCTCTATCTTCATTAGCCAAGCATCGTTGCCCTCATTGTTGGAGGAGGAGGGAGACGACATGATGCTTGGCCTTGACAACCCTGGCAGAAAACAGCTCAAAGCAAAAACGGGCGATATTTGTGTGATACGGTGGTCAAAACCTTAGGGAGATTATATAGCGAATTTTTACCGACCAAAAGAAGTATCGTGCAAGAAAACGGAGTCCGGAGAGCACACGAGGTGCCCACGAGGCAGGGGGCGCGCCCAGGGGGGTAGGGCGCGCCCTCCACCCTTGTGGAAGCCTCGTGTCCTTTCTAGTCTACTTATGATTTTCCTATTTTCTTAAATATTCCAAAACGGAGAAAAATTGCCATTAGAACTGTTTTGGAGTCGGTTTACTTACCGTACCACGTACCTATTCCTTTTCGGAGTCTAAAACATTCTGGAAAGTGTGCCTTATGAATTCCTCCGGGGTTACGGTTTCAATAACATTAGTTTCAACATTTATAGGATTACCTGAGATATAATGTTTGATTCTTTGACCATTCACCACCCTCGGATTTGTGCCTTCGAAGTTGTTGATTTTTATGGCACCGGAACGGTAGACCTCCTCGATGATGTAAGGACCTTCCCATTTAGAGAGGAGTTTGCCTGCAAAAAATCTTAAACGAGAGTTGTATAACAATACATAATCACCTACATTAAACTCACGTTTTTATATCCTTTTATCATGCCATCTTTTAACCTTTTTTTAAACAGTTTGGCATTCTCGTAGGCCTAGGTTCTCCATTCAACAAGTGAGCTAATGTCAAAAAGCCTCTTCTCACCGGCTAGTTTAAAGTCATAGTTGAACTCTTTAATAGCCCAATATGCCTTATGTTCTAGTTCAAGAGGTAAGTGATATGCTTTACCATGAACCATTTTATATGGAGACATACCCATAGGATTTTTATATGCAGTTCTATAAGCCCATAATGCATCATCAAGTTTCTTGGACCAATTCTTTCTAGATCTATTAACAGTCTTTTGCAAAATTAATTTAAGCTCTCTATTGCTAAGTTCTACTTGACCACTAGACTGTGGATGATATGGAGATGCAATTCTATGATTAACATCATACTTAGCAAGCATTTTACGAAAAGCACCATGAATAAAATGTGAACCACCATCAGTCATTAAGTATCTAGGGACTCCAAACCTCAGAAAAATAACTTTTTTAAGCATCTTAATAGAGGTGTTACGATTAGCACTACTAGTTGGAATAGCTTCTACCCACTTAGTAACGTAATCAACATCAACTAAAATATGAGTATACCCATTAGAGGAAGGAAAATGTCCCATTTAATCAAAACCCCAAACATCAAATGGTTCAATAACAAGTGAATAGTTCATAGGCATTTCTTGATGTCTACTAATATTACCAATTCTTTGACATTCATCACAAGACAAGACAAACTTACGGACATCCTTGAAGAGAGTAGGCCAATAAAAATCGGATTGCAATACCTTGTGTGCAGTTCTATCTCCAGCGTGGTGTCCTCCATAAGCCTCGGAGTGGCACTTGCATAGGATCTGTTCCTGTTCATGCTCAGGTACACAACGTCTAATAACACCATCTACTCCTTCTTTAAGAAGATGTGGGTCATCCCAGAAGTAATGTCTTAAATCATAGAAGAACCTTTTCTTTTGTTGGTATGTGAAGCTAGGTGGTATAAATTTAGCAACATTATAATTAGCATAATCAGCATACCATGGAGCAGTACGAGAAGCATTTATGACAACTAATTGTTCATCAGGAAAGCTATCATCAATAGGTAGTGGGTCATCAAGAACATTCTCTAACCTAGATAAGTTGTCTGCAACGGGGTTCTCAGCTCCCTTTCTATCAATAATATGCAAATCAAATTCTTGTAGCAAGAGAACCCATCTAATAAGTCTAGGTTTAGCATCTTTCTTTTCCATAAGATATTTAATAGCAGCATGATCAGTGTGAGAAGGTACTTTAGAATCAACAATATAAGGTTTGAACTTATCACAAGCAAATACAACTGCTAAAAATTCTTTTTCAGTGGTAGCTAGCATAATTTCTTTGGGCACTGTCTAGAGTTTTACTAGCATATTGAATAACATTTAATTTATTATCAACTCTTTGTCCTAGAACAACCCCTACAACATAAGCATCACACATAATTTCAAAGGGTAAATTCCAATCAGGAGGTTGAACAATAGGTGCAGAAACCAAAGCTTTCTTAAGTATTTTAAATGCTTCTACCCAATCATCATCAAAGACAAAAGGAACATCTTTTTGTAAGATATTAGTCAGAGGCCGAGAAATTTTAGAAAAGTCCTTAATGAACCTGCTATAAAAATAGGCATGACCAAGGAAACTTCTTATACCTTCCATGTACTTGGGACACGACATCTTTTCAATAGCATCAACCTTAGCTTTATCAACTTCAATACCTCTTTCAGAAATTTTATGCCCCAAGACAATACCTTCATTAACCATAAAGTGGCACTCTCCCAATTCAAGACAAGATTAGTTTCTTCACATCTCTGCAAAACTCGATCAAGGTTGCTTAAGCAATCATCAAAAGAAGTTCCGTAAACGGAGAAATCATCCACGAAAACCTCAACATTATTTTCACAAAAGTCAGAGAATATAGCAGTCATACATCTTTGAAAGGTAGCAGGTGCATTACATAAACCAAAAGGCATACATCTATAAGCAAAGGTACCGAAAGGGCAAGTAAAAGTTGTCTTTTCTTGATCCTCTTTTGACACAGGTATTTGAGAGAAACCAGAATAACCATCTAGAAAGCAAAAATGTGTATGTTTGGATAATCTTTCTAGCATTTGATCAATAAAAGGTAAAGGGTAATTATCCTTTTGAGTAGCTTTATTTAATTTGCGGAAATCAATTACCATTCTATAACCTGTAACAATTCTTTGTGGGATCAATTCATCTTTATCGTTAGGAACAACAGTAATACCTCCCTTCTTAGGGACACAATGGACATGACTTACCCACTGACTATCAGCAACGGGATAAATTATACCTGCCTCCAGAAGTTTTAGTATTTCTTTTCTTACCACTTCTTTCATATTAGGATTTAACCATCGTTGGTGATCAACAACTGGTTTAGCGTCTTTCTCCAGCTTTATTTTGTGCTGGCATAGAGTGGGACTAATGCCCTTAAGATCATCAAGAGTATATCCAATAGCAGCACGGTGCTTCTTTAGAGTTTTCAATAATTTCTTTTCTTCATGCTCTGAAAGGTTAGACTAATAATAACAGGATATATCTCTTTCTCATCAAGATAAGCATATTTGAGAGTATTAGGTAAAGGTTTAAGCTCAAACACAAGATCACCCTTAGGTGGAGGGGGATCCCCTAGGATTTCAACAGGCAAGTTGTGTTTCAAAATAGGTCTCTGTTTAAAGAAAATTCATCTTTTTCCCTTCTTTCATTCATAAACATATCATTTTCATGGTCTATCAAATATTGTTCTAAAGGATCAGTAGGAGGCACGACAATAGAAGCAAGACCAATAATTTCATCTTTACTAGGCAATTCTTTATCATGGGGTTGTCTACGAAATTTAGCAAAATTAAACTCATGAGACATATCCCCTAAACCAATAGAAACAATATCCTTGTTGCAGTCTATCTTAGCATTAACAGTATTCAAGAAGGGTCTACCAAATATAATGGGACAAAAGCATCTTGTGGGAAACCAAGAACAATTAAATCAGCAGGATATTTAACTTTCCCACACAAGACTTCAACATCTCTAACAATCCCAACTGGTGAATAGTATCTCTATTGGCAAGCATAATTGTAACATGTATCTCTTCTATCTCAGCAGGTGCAATATAGTGCATAATTTCTTTGTATAAGGAATGAGGTATTGCACTTGCACTAGTACCCATATCACATAAGCCATGATAGCAATGATCTCCTATTTTAACAGAAATAACAGGCATGCCTACAACAGGTCTATGTTTATTTTTAGTATCAGGTCTAGCAATTCTAGCTGATTCATTCCAGAAGTAAATAACATGCCCATCAATGTTATCGGCCAAGAGATCTTTAACCATAGCAACACTAGGTTCAACCTTAATTTTCCCAGGGGGTTTGGGTGTCTTAATATTACTTTTGTTGACCACGGTTGAAGCTTTAGCATGATCCTTTATTCTAACGGGGAAAGGTGGTTTCTCAATATAAACAGTAGGAACAACAGGATCATTATAAGTGATAGTCTTTTCTTCAAATTTAATAGGTGCAACTACTTTTACTTCAATGGGCAGATTATATTTAAACCACTTCTCCTTAGGGAGATCAACATGAGTAGCAAAGGATTCACAAAAAGAAGCTACTATCTCAGAGTCAAGTCCATATTTAGTGCTAAATTCACGGAAAACATCGGTATCCATAAAAGATTTAACACAATCAAACTTAGGTGTTATACCTGACTCCTTACCTTCGTTGAGGTCCCAATCTTCAGAGTTGCGTTTAATTCTTTCCAATAAATGCCATTTGAATTCAATAGACTTCATCATAAAAGATCCAATACAAGAAGTATCGAGCATGGAGCGATTACTGAGAGAAAGCCGAGCATAATTTTTTTGAATAATCATTTCTTTTGAGAGCTCATGATTGGGGCATGAATATAACGTTGATTTAATCCTCCCCAAGCTTGAGCGATGCTTTCTCCTTCGCGAGGCCAAAAATTATATATATAATTACGATCACGATGAACAAGATGCATAGGATAAAACTTCTGATGCAATTCCAATTTCAATCGTTGGTAGTTCCATGATCCAATGTCATCACATAGCCTCAACCATGTCAATGCATCTCCCTTCAAAGATAAAGGGAAGACCTTCTTATTGATAACATCCTCGGGCATACCTGCAAGCTTAAATAATACACAAACTTCATCCACATAGATTAGGTGCAAATCGGGATGTAATGTTCCATCACCTGTGAAATGATTAGCAGTTTCTCTATCATACCCAAAAGAATTTCAAAGTAAACATTTTCAGTAGGTTCAATAGGTTGAGGAGCATATCTTTGCTCTACTGGTCGGGGTGAAGAAGCCCCTCAAAGGATTATGTTCCATAGTAACAAGTGACAGTAAATTTTAGCACACTATATAAATTTTCCCTTACCAAATTCCACCTACCAAAGGCGCTTCACTCCCCGGCAATGGCGCCAAAAAAGCGTCTTGATGACCCACAAGTGTAGGGGATCTATCGTATCCTTTTCGATAAGTAAGAGTGTCGAACCCAACGAGGAGCAGAAGGAAATGATAAGCAGTTTTCAGTAAGGTATTCTCTGCAAGCACTGAAATTATCGGTAACAGATAGTTTTGTGATAAGGTAATTTGTAACGAGTAACAAGTAATGCAAGTAAATAAGGTGCAGCAAGATGGCCCAATCCTTTTTTGTAGCAAAGGACAAGCCTGGACAAACTCTTATATAACGGAAAACACTCCCGAGGACACATGGGAATTATCGTCAAGCTAGTTTTCATCACGTTCATATGATTTACGTTCGTTACTTTGATAATTTGGTATGTGGGTGGACCGGTGCTTGGGTACTGCCCTTACTTGGACAAGCATCCCACTTATGATTAACCCCTATTGCAACAATCTGCAACTAAAACATAAGTATTAAGGTAAACCTAACTGAGGGAGTCCTGTATTAGGGGGTGTCCGGATAGCCGAACTATTCCTTCGGCCGGACTCCTGGACTATGAAGATACAAGTTTGAAGACTTCGTCCCGTGTCCGAAAGGGACTTTCCTTGGCGTGGAAGGCAAGCTTGGCGATACGGATATGTAGATATCCTACCATTGTAACCGACTCTGTGTAACCCTAGCCCTCTCCGGTGTCTATATAAACCGGAGTGTTTTAGTCCGTAGGACAAACAACAATCTTACCATAGGCTAGCTTCTAGGGTTTAGCCTCTCTGATCTCGTGGTAGATCTACTCTTGTACTACCCATATCATGAATATTAATCAAGCATGACGTAGGGTTTTACCTCCATCAAGAGGGCCTGAACGTGGGTAAAACATCGTGTCCCCTGCCTCTTGTTACCATCCGGCCTAGACGCACAGTTCAGGACCCCCTACCCGAGATCCACCGGTTTGACACCGAAATTGGTGCTTTCATTGAGAGTTCCTCTGTGTCGTCACTTTTAGGCCCAATGGCTTCTCCGATCATCAACAGCGATGCGATCCAAGGAGAGACTTTTCTCCCCGGACAGATCTTCGTATTCAGCGGCTTTGCACTGCGGGCCAATTCGCTTGGTCATCTGGAGCAGATCGAAAGCTACGCCCCTGGCCATCAGGTTAGATTTGGAAGTTTAAACTACGCAGCGGACCTCCGCGGAGACTTGATCTTCGACGGATTCGAGCCGCAGCCGAGCGCGCCGCACTGTCACGATGGGCATGATCTAGCTCTGCCGCCGAACAGTGCCTTGGAGGCCGCACCCGCATCAACTCCGACCCTTAATTCGGAGCCAACTGCGCCAATCGAGGACAGGTGGTTGGACACCGCCTCAGGGGCTGCAATATCTACGGCGATCGAGCTGAACACCAGCCCTATTCTCTGCGAAGCCCGTGACTCCAAGGAGTCGGACTCCTCTCCAGACTCCGAGCCCTCCGCGCCCCTACCGATCGAACCCGATTGGGCGCCGATCATGGAGTTCACCACCGCGGACATCTTTCAGCACTCGCCCTTCGGCGATATTTTGAATTCACTAAAGTCTCTCTCTTTATCAGGAGAGCCCTGGCCGGACTATGGTCAACAAGGTTGGGATGCGGATGATGAAGAAATTCAAAGCCCACCCACTTCGTAGCCACCGTCGATAATTTAAACGACGTGCTTGACTTCGACTCCGAAGACATCGACGGTATGGACGATGATGTAGGAGATAAACATGAACCAACGCCTATAAGGCACTGGACAGCCACCTCATCTCATGATGTATACATGGTGGACACACCCAAAGGAAGCGACGACGAGGAACACAGGGATGCAACGAGGGATCGTTCACTCGAAAAGCAATCAAAGCGGCGACGTAAGAGCCGCTCCAAGCCCCGCCTCGACAGAGACAGCAGCCATACAGACCCAGCCATAGAGCAGGACGAGCCGGCGGACGACGAACATGCCTTTGAGCAAGCGTCCGAACAGGGCAACTTGGATAAACAAACCGAACACCCCGTACTCGGCGAAAACAACAGTCCAGATGACCTTACGCCGGATAAACTCATGGAGCAGAAGAACCTCCAGAAAAGGCTCGTCGCCACTGCGCATAGCCTGAAAAAGCAGAAGCAGAAGCTCAAAACTGCGGAAGATGCACTCAGAATCAGATGGAGCAAAGTACGCAACACCACAGACAAATATGCCGGCAGTCGCCGCACAAAAAGCTATCCAAAGCGAAAGCTACTGCCTGAATTTGACGAGGAGGCCTTAGAGCCCCCGCAGTCAAAAAATAGGAAAGCCATCCGGTCGGATGGACGACCGCATGGCCAGTATGGAGCAGCAAGCGGCACCGCACACAAGCCAGCACGCGATCCATCAGAGGATCCGAATCAAAAAGACGGCCCAGCCAGATCTATATACGGGCCAAGAAAGCAAGCTCTAGTAAGCAATGCAACACAACAAATATCCGAACATCACGGCACACCCAAATACAGGGGTGCCGCACACCCCCTATGTTTCGCCGATGATGTGCTGGACCATGAATTTCCAGCGGGATTCAAGCCCGTAAACATAGAGGCGTACGACGGAACAACAGACCCTGGGGTCTGGATCGAGGATTATATCCTCCACATACACATGGCCAGAGGAGATGACCTCCACGCCATAAAATACTTACCCCTCAAGCTTAAAGGGCCAGCCCGGTATTGGCTCAAAAGCCTTCCCAAAAACACCATTGGAAGTTGGGAAGAGCTTGAGGATGCTTTCCGGGCAAATTTTCAAGGGACCTATGTCCGCCCTCCGGATGCAGACGATCTCAGTCACATAACTCAACAGCCCGGAGAGTCAGCCCGGAAATTCTGGAACATATTTCTTACTAAAAAGAATCAGATAGTCGACTGTCCGAACGCCGAAGCCCTAGTAGCTTTTAAGCACAACGTTTGAGATGAATGGCTCGCCAGACACCTCGGCCAAGAAAAGCCAAGAACAATGGCCGCATTAACAAGCCTCATGACCCGCTTTTGCGCAGGAGAGGACAGCTGGTTGGCAAGATGTAGCACCAGTGACCCAAGTACATCCGAAGTTAGGGATGGAAACGGAAAACCCCGACGCAGCAAGGACCAGCGCCGGAATAAGGGAAACAGCCCAAAGAGCATGACGGTCAACGCCGGATTCAAAAGCTCACGGCAGAATCAGAGAAAGCCGCCCCTCAAGGATAACAGGGACGAGCTATCCAACTTAAACAAAATCTTGGACAAGATATGTCAAATACACAGTACTCCCGGGAAGCCTGCGAACCATATCCACAGAGATTGTTGGGTTTTGAAGCAAGCCGGCAAACTCAACGCCGAACACAAGGGGCTCGACACACCAAGTGAGGACGACGAAGAACCCCACAAGCAGAGCACCAGGAAACAAAAGGATTTCCCACAAGAAGTCAAAACAGTACACTTACTTCACGTGACGAACAGAACGGCGCCACCAGAGATACGCGCCATACGGCCTATCCCAAAGGAGTCTCGCCAATGGTTGTTAAAACCGATCACCTTCGACAATCAGGATTACTCTAGAAGTATCCGGAACGCAGGCTGGACTACCTTGGTATTAGATCCAATAATCGGCGGACTCCATTTTACAAATGTCCTGATGAACGGCGGCAGTGGTCTAAACCTATTATACCAGGACACAATCCGCAACATGGGGATAGACCCAACAAAAATTCGCCATAGCAAAACCTCCTTTCAAGGGGTAACGCCAGGCTCGGATGCCCGTTGCATGGGTTCTCTCTGGCTAGAAGTTATGTTCGGCTCCCCCGATAACTTCCGTCGCGAACAGCTAACTTTCCACATCGCCCCATTCTCAAGTAGCTATCAAGCACTGCTGGGACGCGAAGCTTTCGCCCGCTTTAACGCAATACCGCATTATGCATCTCTTACGCTTAAGATGCCCGGTCCACGAGGCATCATCTCATTAAAGGGAAAAGATTGAGTGTTCCTCCCACGCGGAAAACAGTGCGGCTGCCTTGACAGCCCCACAATAAAGCGGCTTCACCAGCTAAAGCATCTAAACAGGTCGTCAAGACCACGGACACGGCTAGACAAGTCCGGCATAAACATACAATTGATAAAGGCTTAATAGCCGTATACCCCTGTACTAGGGGCTCCGCGCATATAAAACAAGAGACAATAAAGCTCAATTTTACCCATTTCGATTTATACTTTGTTTATTTAGTATAACTCATGTTTGGCACGATCTTTCTTTAACTAAGTTCCTCTCTTTTACAGATGAACACCGTGCTACGCCCGTCCAGGATACGGCACAACAGAGACACAGGCGCAGACATGCAGCAGGGACCCGTTCCAAGGATTCTTTTCAGATTAAGACCCTGCGTAAACCTTTTTTACTGTCTCTTGTTGATACACATCCCCTGGTTTCTTGGTATAACCAAGGAGGAGGCTGGCGTTTTGGCATGTGGCCACGTCAAAGTTTTGCGCGTACCTGGACACTAGGGGCTTATTACTAAGGGCGTTATCCCGCCCGCCCTCATAAAGACCGAATACCTTAGGGAGTGTTCGACGTCGCAAGTTTGGCCTTATATGCATCCACTCCGAATCATGTCTTTGGTCAAATGTTGGGTTTGACCGGCTCCTGTGTTTTGCTGCCTTACGTTCCGCTCTATCGGCTAAGGCGGCACCAGGAGAACTACTGCGATTGTGCCTCGGTTCGGCCAGGCGAGCACCTCAGTAGAGAAAGCCGAAAACTGACTGTCATGATATAGCGTGAGACTGGTCAACCACTCGATGACTTATCAGAATCTTTAGGATTCCTCCGCATTAATGAAGGGCCATTTCCCGGCCAGGCACATACACGCCCCGAGTTCGGGCGAGCGCAGGCGCCACTAGGGGCTATACAAGTAGCATCACCGTCAAACTCCTATGGCTAAGTGAAAGTGATAAAGCATCATAGTCCGATTGCCTAGTTCGCTGCGCTATCACCTCCTTTGTAGGACCAAGACGTTGGATCAAGTGTGAAAATGCACCTTCTGCGAACACCCCCGCATTATTTGCGTGGGGGCTGAAGCCGACGACTGCCATCTTTCAGATTATATATACGTATATGTTAAACGGCCGCACAGGAGGTATTATAACACTTGCAGGCACAAGTATAAAAAGCTTCTACAATTTATCAAAATATTGTTTTACAATAATATATGCTATTCGAATATAGTATCCTTCGAGCACTGCGTCTCTATTAAACGAGCGCCTTGCAGAACTTCCCAAAAATAGTGCTCAGCAGGTACTCGACTTCCATCCGAGTCTGGGGATGCAACAGCGGTGGCTTCCATTTCCGCCCAGTATGTCTTGACACGGGCAAGAGCCATCCGCGCACCCTCTATGCACGCTGACCTCTTCATCGCATCGATATGCGGCGCCGCACCAAGGAACTGCTGCACCAAGTTGAAATAACTTTTCGGCTCTGGCCTCTCTGGCCATAGATGACTCATGACATACTTCATGGCGAGTACGGACAACCTATTTAGCTCGGCCCATTCGGCCAAACGATCGGCTAATGACAGTGGACGCTCTGGATTGTGGAACTGCGACCAGAAGAGCCTTTCCACTTCGCGATCTTCTTGATCTCGGAAGTGTTCGGCCGCATCCGCGGCACTCGCTGCTAAATTCAGATAGGTGTCCGCCGTACTCCACATCTGGTCCAACGGAGCATGTTTACGATCATAGAACTTCCTTCGCAGCATAAAGGGCTTTCCAGCCGCGATCTCTCCGGCCTGACGCAGATCCTCCTTCATAGCTCTCATCGCAGAGCGAGCATCCTTGGCATCGGCAACGGCCTTCTTCAGGTTCGTCTGGTCCTCCCGATCTTCTTTTTCAAGAAGCTTGCAATGATCAGCAGCTTTCTTCAGCCTCACGGCCATCTCGGCCATTTCCTTCTTGCTTCGGCAGTGAGCAGCCTATTCGGCTTTCAGCCCTTCAATTGCCATTCCGGCAGCTGCATCACTTTTCCTGGCTTGCTCCTTGGCTCGGGCAAGTTCCGCCCGAAGATTTGCCATGGCAGCAGCACCATCTGCATCAAGCGCACACATTGTAAGATACTGGCATAAAGCTCCTCTTACCAGGTGCTGCCGAAGGAATTACATACCTTGTGCCTCGTCAAGCCGCTTGTTGACCAGCGCGATGTCGGCATCTGCCACGTCAAGTTGCCGCTTTAGCTCGGCAAATCCATCAGTCCGGCTGGCCACCGAACACTTCGCCACCTACGTATGAAGGCGGCATATTAGACCTGGGATTATGATCCTCTGCGCGCCGTCACTTTTGACAACACACAGAGTCTCAGGGACTACTATCTACACATGGCGCATCTTATTTATGCTTAATTGTCCAAAAAGGGTACATTATTTCGCGTACCTCAAAACCTGTCAGTAAACTCCTGACGGCCTCGTGCAATCCGCTCTCCGCAGATGAAATCCTCTCAATCATCGTACCCATCAATGCACGGTGCTCCTCTGAGATAGATGCTCGCCCTAGCAGATCCTTCATCTCCTCCGACCGCGCACCAGACGGTGCCGGACTCGTCCGATGGCCCTTTCCGAAGGCCGGACGTGGAGGGCTTTGGGGGCCCATATGACTACCTTCCGGCCCTGCCGGATTCAGAGAAACCCTCCGCGACGATACCTCAGGGTCGCCCGCCTCGCAAGGCGGTTCAGCAGGCGTTCCGCTCTCCATCATTTCCGGAAGAAGATCCCCCGAAGACGAGCTCTGCTGAGAAGGGCTAAGGTCTGAGCTACAAGGTAAATTTTCGATTACTTTTCTTAGATAGAAAGCAAGGATTTCTCTCATCTCTTAAAAAGAAAAACTCCTCTCTACTTACGGCTCGGTGGAGGGCTGATCCCCTTGAGGGCATAATTCGGCCGAAGCATCCCCCAGCATAGGACCCTCTGGCGAAGATTTCTTCCCCCGCTTTGAGGCCATGGTCTCCGGGTCTTCAGAGGCGTTCCTCTTCTTCCCCTGAGGAGAGGAATTTTCGATTCCTCCCTTACAAACAGCCGCCTTCGAGGAGGCCATAGCTTCCTTGTCCCCTCCCTCGCTTTCCTCCGAAGGCACAACCTCCAACATCCTGACTAGCACGGGACCCAGCATGGTCTCAGGGAGGGGGGCTGGACACCTGATTAGCTTTGCGTTCGCTATCCACTCCTGTTTAAAGGACGGCTCTTTTAAGGGAAATTTTATGATAAATATGCGGATTGCGAGTCCGGACACGGGGCTACTTACTTGAGTATCCGGGCGGTTGCAGCTCAGACCTGCGTCCTCGGTCAAGTCCGGACACATTGCTTGTGATCCGAAGAACAATTTGTACATCTCCACGGGCGTCGCGCCCATAAAATGTTGGAGAGCTCGTGGTCCCTCCGGATTGAACTCCCACAGGTTGAGGGGGCGACGTTTGCAGGGCAGAGCTCGGCGAATCAGCATAACCTGTGTCGCCGCGACCATACTGATATCTCTTTCTAGGAGATCTCGAATGCGGCCCTGCAACAAGGGCACGTCCTTGGACGGCCCCCAGTCCAGTCCTTTATTAACCCATGATGCTAGCTGTGGTGGGGGACCCGGGCGAAAGGCAGGTGGCGCCACCCACTTGGGGGCCCTTGGAGCAGTAATATAAAACCACTCTCATTGCCATAAGCTGGACTCCTCTTGAAAAGAGCCCTCGGGCCATGGAGCACCAGCATTCTTGCTTATAAAAGCACCTCCGCACTCCGCGTGCCGTCCGTCGATCATCTTTGGCTCTACTTTGAAGGTCTTGAGCCATAGTCCGAAGTGAGGAGTGATACGGAGGAAGGCTTCACACACGACGATGAATGAGGAAATATGGAGGATGGACTCCAGGGATAAGTCGTGAAATTCCAGCCCATAATAATACATGAGCCCCCTCACGAAGGGATCCGTCGGGAAGCCTAGCCCCCGAAGGAAGTGAGACATGAACACCACACTCTCACCAGGCTTGGGAGTGGGAATGACCTGCCCTTCAGCAGGCAGCCTATGCCAGATTTCGCCGGTCAAGAACCTGGCCTCTCTCAACTTCAGCACGTCCTCCTCCATGACGGAAGAGGGCATCCATCGGCCTCGAAGGTCGGAACCGGACATTGTCGAAGGTCCGAAGCGCCTGCAATCTGGAGCCTTGGGTGTTGGAATTCGAGGCGAAGGGCGAACTCGTTTGAGATTGAAAGAAAGGAGTAAGGCCTTGGTCTCTTTATAAGAGGTTGAATACCAAGGGCCCTCCCCGTGGCCGTTTGGGACTCGCCTTTAATCGAGAAAACATACCAACGGGTACGACTGGGTTACCCACGCCCGTATTGATCAGAATCCTGGAATAAGGGGACACGATCTCTGCTTTAACAAGACGTGCCAAGGAAACCGCCTCGCTAAACGCGCTGAGGTGGGACAGTAAAACGATTCTAATAAAGACTTGGCCATAGTGTGATGTTACGCTACGGAATACGTCAGCAGATTAGATTTGTGTAAATATTATTCTCTCTATGGCAATATGTGGAAACTTATTTTGCAGAGCCGGACACTACCCTTGTGTTCAAAATCTTCTATGAAGTACTTGGAGGAGGAACCCGCCTTGCAATGCCGAAGACAATCTGCGCGCCGGACTCGTCGTCATTGAAGCCTGGTTCAGGGGCTACTGAGGGAGTCCTGGATTAGGGGGTGTCCGGATAGCCGGACTATACCTTCGGCCGGACTCCTGGACTATGAAGATACAAGATTGAAGACTTTGTCCCGTGTCCGGAAGGGACTTTCCTTGGCGTGGAAGGCAAGCTTGGCGATACGGATATGTAGATCTCCTACCATTGTAACCGACTCTGTGTAACCCTAGCCCTCTCCGGTGTCTATATAAACCGGAGGGTGTTAGTCCGTAGGACGAACAACAATCATACCATAGGCTAGCTTCTAGGGTTTAGCCTCTCTGATCTCATGGTAGATCTACTCTTGTACTACCCATATCATCAATATTAATCAAGCATGACGTAGGGTTTTACCTCCATCAAGAGGGCCCGAACCTGGGTAAAACATCGTGTCCCCTGCCTCGTGTTACCATCTAGCCTAGACGCATAGTTCGGGACCCCCTACCCGAGATCTGCCGGTTTTGACACCGACACTAAACATAGCATGAAACATACGGGTCCAAATCAGCCCCTTACGAAGCAACACATAAACTAGGGTTTAAGCTTCTGTCACTCTAGCAACCCATCATCTACTTATTACTTCCCAATGCCTCCCTCTAGGCCCAAATAATGGTGAAGTGTCATGTAGTCGACGTTCACATGACACCACTAGAGGGATGACAACATACATCTCATCAAAATATCGAACGAATACCAAATTCACATGACTACTTATAGCAAGACTTCTCCCATGTCCTCAGGAACAAACACAACTACTCACAAAGCATATTCATGTTCATAGTCAGAGGGGTATTAATATGTATAATGGATCTGAACATATGATCTTCCACCAAGTAAACCAACTAGCATCAACTACAAGGAGCAATCAACACTACTAGCAACCCACAGGTACCAATTTGAGGTTTGGATACAAAGATTGGATACAAGAGATGAACTAGGGTTTGAGATGAGATGGTGCTGGTGAAGATGTTGATGGAGATTGACCCCCTCCTAATGAGACGATTGTTGGTGATGACGATGGTGATGATTTCCCCCTCCCAAAGGGAAGTTTCTCCGGCAGAACAGCTCTGCCGGAGCCCTAGATTGGTTCCGCCAAGGTTCCGCCTCGTGGCGGCGGAGTTTCGTCCCGTAAGCTTGCTTAAGATTTTTTTCCTCGACGAAAGACTCCATATAGCCAAAGATGGGCATCAGAGGGCCACCAGGGGGCCCACAAGGCAGGAGGGGCGCGCCCCCCACCCTCGTGGACGGTGGGTGGCCCCCTCTGGTAGTTTCTTCGTCCAATCATTTTTTATATATTCTGAAAATAATTCCCGTGGAGTTTCAGGACTTTTAGAGATGTGCAGAATAGGTCTCTAATATTTGCTCCTTTTCCAGCCCAGAATTCCAGCTGCCGGCATTCCCGCTTCATGTAAACCTTGTAAAATAAGAGAGAAAAAGCATAAGTATTGTGACATAATGTGTAATAACAACCCATAATGCAATAAATATCGATATAAAAGCATGATGCAAAATGGACGTATCAACTTGCAACTAGGATAAAAAGGGTCGTAACCAGTTGCATGACAAGAGGGTGCACTTTCAAGTAGGACAAAAAATGGATCAAACTTAGTTGTGTATTGAGGGGTGGGCATGCAACTAAGACACAAAAGGTGGCCCAGTTGCATATCGGAGGTGGAGTTGCAACCAGGACGGAAAAGATCACTAGATGAAAATCATATAAATCTTACAATCTCTAGATGAAAATGGGGAAAAGGAATAAAGGTGGATTCGAGGTAACTCATTGCATAATCACCGACTATCATCTTGTTCATTGCGAGGACAAAGATCGAAAGCCCCAATCAACTCCCTCCTTCCTGCCCACGTCGGCTCTACTACAAGCTTCCAATGCAAAGGAGAATGGAAGATAGATAGTGATCAATGGAATCGAGGAGGCAACGACCAGCTCGTATCTTCAACTTATACAACACAGGCAAAAAATAAACATGCCCCTGAGATCGTTACACAAAAACGGCCCAACAAGGGACACCCACGAATGCGCTGACAAGTGGACACGAGACGTACGACGAGACATGGGATGCGCGTGACAAAAAACTCATGATCAAGATTTTCAAAACATTTAATGCAGATGGGCGAATGGTTAGAAGCTTAGTTGAGATGTTATTAAATTTGTTTAAAACAACTTCATCAATTAAAAAAAGAATAAAAAAAGGAAAAGGAGGCCTATAGCCTTCTCCGGCAAGATGAAGCAGCCCATGAAAAGGAAAACTGTCGGACTTGTTGCATGCCCACAACAAACAAGAAACACTGAGTTGCATTTCAATGATGAACTTGTAAATGGAGCAAAAAACAACGGATCCTAGTTGCGAGTCAATGGTGGACTTGCAACCAGGGGAAAAAAATCAAGCGTCGAGTTGCATGTCAATGAACCAATATCTGGGATGAAAAGGGCCGGTCCTAGTTGGGAGTTGATTCTTGACTTGCAACTGCAGTGAAATGTGATCAATATCCTAGTTGTGCGTCGGTGGTTTTCTTGCAACTGGGATAAAAAGGGGTGGACCCAGCTGCAAGTTGATGGTTGACTTGCAACTGGGACAAAAAAGTAAGCCCCAGTTGCGAGTGGATGATGAACTTGCACTGACACAAAAATCGAGCCATTGTAAGTTGAGGGTGGACTTGCAATTAATGCAAAAAAAGCTTTGGGCCTAGTTACGATGCAAAAGAAACATCGAGGACAGTTACAAAATCGAGAGTGAACTAGCAACTAGAGACAAAAAAAGGTTTGAGCACAGTTGCAAGTTAATGATGGAGTAGCTACTGAGGCGGAAAAAACTGATTGATCCCAGTTGCTGGTCGAGGGTGAACTTGAAAATAGACAAACAAAAATATTCTCCATTTAAAAATTAAATTTAAATAAATTCTCATTTCATAAATATTTAAAATTATTCACAATTTTAAACAATTGTTGGCAAATTTGAACAATGTTCGCCAAACATACCAAACAAAAAATTATTTAAAAAAATTTACAAAAAATATATATAGCAACGCTCTCTCCTCTAGGTACACAATGATACCAAACTCTTTACAACATGGCATGCATAGACTTGAACAAAAAACAGAAATGGCAGTCCACTTATACAAAAACAACAGCCCGTATAAGTACAACGCGTGCAAACACAGGGTCAAACAGGCCCCAGACCTTGAAACACAGTAAAAAAAAGCGACGCTAAACACGGTAACAGCAAGAATTCCTAACAAACGCTCACTGCATCGAACTGTCGTGACATCGCACAGGGATATCGAGCGATCGATCGGCTTGGGCCGGCCCGTTTAATCGTTTCAGAGATCCTGGTTTTGGGAATCTCCTAGAGGATTCTGGCCGTTTTTTTTCTAGTTTTGGGAACCTTCTAGAAGGTTCCTAAACTGGATTTTTCTTTATGTTTCTTTCTATTTTTCTTTTCATTTTTTGTTAGTTTTGTTCAAAAATTTCAATATTGTTTTGAATTTCAAAAAATATTCTTGTTTTTAAAAGAGGTTCACAATTTCAAAAAACTTTCGTATTTCAAATAAGATTCTTCAAGTTTTGTTCAACTTTTTAAAGAAAAATATCCATGCTTCAAAAAACGTTCACGGTTACAACCTTTCAATTTAAAAAAAAATTCCCATGTTTCAAATTTTGTTCGCATTTCCAAAAAAGCATACAAATATGTGTTTGTTCAATTTTTTGAAAAACAATGTTCATGTTTTAAATTTTTGTTCTGCATTTAAAAAAATATTGTTGCCATTTTTTGTTCCAAAATTAAAAATTGTTCACAATATCAGATAATATTCAGGAATTCCAAAAAATGTTCACATTTTCCATAATTTATTCATTTATTCATTTTTTTTTCATTTTTAAGAAATGTTTGCATTTAGAAAACTGTGTGGGATTTGCTAAAATTGTTTCTGTTTTGTTTAGAATCGGAATTACAAAAATGGTTCATTCTTAAAAAAATTGGAATATCAAAAAATAATTGCGGCGTTTGAAAACTCTTCGCAATTTCCAAGAAATGTTTTAAAATTATTTTCCAAATATCAACCCTGTTGTGCCTTTATGTCCAGCAGCTGATGTCTGGTGTATTGGCTAACCGGTCATGGATAGGAGCCTGCACCATGCAGGAAGCCCCTAGCCAAGGTAGCATCGAGGATGTGATGAATGGGATCGTCACTAGGATGAATAAGGGCGAGAAGGAGTTGCCGTGGCGCAAGCCCCTACAATGGGAGATGTGATTCAGCAGGAAGGAAGAGGAAGACGTAGCGAGGAGGAGTGTGATCCAGCCTCGCCATTGATCACTGAAATCCGTATGCTGCAGCAGCTCCAGCAGGTATTAAGACTTGAGATATTTCCCTCTTTACTAGAAGATATGGTGTTAATTTAGGATTGATGAGTAGGTCATGCATTGACCGAACGTACCTTCGTTTAAATATGGCCCTTCATTATAAAGAAAGCAATATTACCTTTGCAGTCTTCTACCTAATGCCTTATACGTGTGCTAACTCTTCATGATCGAACGGGGTTGAGCATGCAAAGAAAACGATGGTAACCAGCAGTGTTCATACGGTACAACATGCATATTGGGAATGAGAGGGATCAAGAAACACCTCCCCTGAACATGTCAATGGCTCAATGCTCCGCTGGATCTTGTAGCTGCATTGGTTGCAGAAGAGAAGCGACACAACTACCTTTGTCGGGAGTGATTGAGAGGCAGTCAAGCTGCTGATGGTGGAATATCTTCTATGATGAGGCCTATAAGTACATCATGGGTTCTTAGGATTGTGTTTATCTCTTCATTGTAATTAATCTCCCTGTTTGTAATATTTCGCGAGTAGCACGTCATGTAACAATCCATGTACGCGCATGATTGGATAAGCCCCATAGAATCAATATAAACCAATGTACGCACAGAAGTAACTTGTATATCACACAAATACCAATTGCATCCAGCCTCTGCAACAACGAAATATTCTAATGACATTACGGACGCACACAACCTAAAAACACAAAGAAAAAGAAAATGAAAGATCCCGCTACAGTGATCAATTCCTTGTAATTGCAGCTAACGACACTAGACAAGGCCGCAACGGCGCTAGTCAAGGATGCAACGGCGCTCCCAAGGGCTATCATGATCCTACTTGCAACAAGAGTAGTGGTTGGCTACTTGGCTTGAGGAGGCGGTGATGGCAGCTCTGTCGGCGAATACAATGGCAGCGGCTATGGTAGCTTCGGCGACGGATATAATGGAGGCTATGGTGGTGGTGGTCATGTGGCGCCCACGGTAGCTACGACAACCCGAATCGCGCTAATGCTGCCTGCCTGACCTACTCTAATAACGAGTTCAAACATGTCAGCTCACCCATAGAAGCCACAGTTAGCCGATTACAAAGCCTAAATTCGACACCCTCCTACAATACGTTTACGACTGGAGCATTTAGTTTAGTGTAGTGAGAAAACAGAGCTGGGAAAACTAAGGGGCTCAGGTATGAGCCATCTATATTGCCAAAAGAATGTAGGTTCCCAATCCCAGCAGAGCATTGGGAGATATTGATCAGCCAGAAGTCATTGTTAATTGTCTTCCTCCGATCGGGTAAATTGGTCGTGATTACTGACGATTGACAGTTCGACACTAACAACACGATGGCACTCCAAATATACAAGTTACCTCTCTAACTTTGGCTTGGTATCCAATCAAGATTGTTGGGAATAAACGTACCGGGCCAAGTTGCTAGTACCACTATCTTTTTACTTTTTTTTTGCTGAGAAGAAAAGGGTCGACGAGGTTGTTATCATCATCATTGTTACCACTCCTCCATTTGTGGTCATCAATGATAGAAGTCAGAGTCACCGGCTCGATGAAGACCGATGACGACGACGCTGAATCTGATAGGAACTGCTTTTGTTCTCAGCAGTGTGTGTGTGTCTTTGGATGGTTAGCCAAGTCGGTGTTGCTATATGATGACGTAGGCTGTTGTGATGGTTTTCAACCTTTTTTTAGTTTAAAATAAGGGCAACGATAGGCGCCGGTGCGCCACCCGAAATTACGGCCGGTCGCTCGGTAGCCGTATGATCTGCGTGCCCGTAACCGTTCGATTCTTCCCCAAACTAGTCTCCTTCCTCGCGCTGGGACGCGCGCCCCCTGGTGACCCGCGAGGTGAATGATTCCCCTCCGCTCGAGGGATGCCGCCATGGCTGTTAGGGCACGACATGGCCATGGGCGTCGAGCTCCGTGAGGGGTGTTGTCGGGGATATACCCCGCGGTGTAACCCGGCTGGATGTATGATCCGGATGGATCTTGGCGACTCACTGGTGACCCGCCCGGAGCTTGGCGACTCACGGGTAACCCGCCCAATCTTGGCGGCTCATTAGTAACCTGGCGGGCGGGTCAGACGGACGACAAGGCCCAAGGCCCAGTATGCCGGCTCGTATTATGGTGGGCCGGCTTAAGATGAAAGGCATAAGGAATATTCTCCTACAAAGGAAGCAAGACTAGGACTTCACTTGTAATATAGTAATCCTAATCCTAATAGAACTAGTCATGTAAGCCGCCCCTTCAACATATATAAGGAGGGGAAGGGCACCCCAAGAGGGACAAGTTTTCATAAGGTTTCACAAGTTAGGTTTAGACAGACAAGTCAATAGCTCTCGAGATGAGCACTTGTAATCGTGATCATCATCATCAATATCAATGAAGCAGGATGTAGGCTTTTACCTCCACCATGAGGGGCCAAACCTGGGTAAAACCTCGCGTCTCTAATCCCGCTCAACCCCTCTCAAGTTACTACATAGATGCGTTGGCCTCAAGACTAAGTCCTAACACGAAGGACATCTGCCGTGACAATTCCACGATAGTTGGCGCCCACCGTGGGGCCTGCGCACGGTGGTGTTGAGTTTTTGGAGGCCACTTTCTCAGGGATCCAGAAGTTTGCAATCTTCTGGATGAGCCGATTTTTAAGGATTTGCATCAACTTTCAGAGACCACTAGCCCAGATTCGGATTTATAATCTGTGAGGTTAAAGGGTTCAAGAAAATTAGGGTTGGCTGGGAAAACAGTTCATAGATGCGAAACAAACACACAGGAGGTAGACTCGCTCCCGAGTCGCTCCTGCGGGCGCCTTAGGGAGCCAACCCTAGCGCCGCTGCTCTGCAGCCCCCCTCCCCGGCCTTCCTTCCCTTGCCGCCGCCGGTGACGTCGCGGCCAAAGTCCGCGCGACGTAGGCAGCGGCGGGGTGTCTTCTTCCCCCGCGCCGGAGGCTTGCGTCGCTGGGCGCGGCCTTATGCGTCGTCGATGGCGGTCGTCGCCCGTCCTCGAGCTCTGCTCCCTTCCGCCCGGGGTGCTGGCGTCCCGGGGGTCCTGCCGCCCCCTCCCCCTCCTGGCAACGGCTCTTGGGGTTCCGGGGGCGGGGACCTTGCTAGCGGCGGATCTGGGTGCCCCTATCCAGATCCGGGTGGTGGCGGCGGCAGTCGTGTGGGTGGCGGTGGTGACCTGGCTAAGGTGGTGGCGGGGCGGCCGGTGATCTGGTTGCTCCTTGCAGGGTGGCGGGGCGCCGGGCATCCATGGCCGAGGGGTGGGCTGCGTCTTCGGCGGCGTGTCACAGATGTTCCAAAGTGGCTCGGGGCCGCTCCTCGGGGTCTCGGTGTGGATGTGGGCTGCCGCGGCATGGTGGTAGCTCATGGTGGTGGTCTGGATCGTTTCACGGCGGCGGCTGGTCTCCTCCGGCATCGGCCGTCGGTGAGCGGCCTTTTTCGACCTTCGATTCCTCCCCTCGTCGTCCGGGCTCTACCCTCGTCATAGGGCCGGACCGCTCCCAGTTGCGGTCCATTGCTCGTCTCGCACCCGTGGCTGCAAGACAGAGCTCGTCTCGCGCCCGGCAGCAGGACCGAGCTCGTCTCGCACCCGGCAACAGGACCGAGCTTGTCTTGCACCCGGTGCAGTAGGACGGGTGATGGAGGCCATTTTTGGGCCGGCCCTTTGGGTCTCGGCGCTGGGGGCCGTCCAGTAGTGTGTAAAGGAGCGACCTTTCCACTCGTCTCTTTGCTTGGGGTAGAGACGGGTCTCGGGTACGATGGTGTCAAGGTCTTGGATGCTGGGGCGGCGACCCTGGTGGTGGTAGCGCGGTGCTCATGGGTAGAGCCCGTGGCTTGGTGCTGCCCGGTGACCATGGCCTTGTGGGCGGCATGGTGGCAGGGGTGTGGCGTTCGGTGGCGGTGAGTGTTTACTGGGGTGAAAATCTGTTCTATCCTCGGACGGACCGGTAGCGGCGTAGCGCGTTACCTTCTTGAAGGCGTCGTCGCGGCTCTCACCAGTCATCATGTCGCTCCAGGGGAATCTCTGACCCCTGGGTCAGGCGGTGGCGGCGCGCTAGCGTCGTAACCTTCTTGGAGGCACCGCCTTGGAGCTCACAGTTTGTCATATGCGGCTTCATCTCTTCATGGTGGCCTGTTCACGGTGGAGGTCCCCGATTGCTCTTGTAATGTTAGGGGTGGTGTTGCTGCGCTCAGCGCCTATGTATCCCGCCTTGGGTGTGTGCGTGTGTTGTCGTGGGGTGTGTTTGTACTTGGGCCGTGGTTGACCTGTGCTTTATATATAAAGTGGGGCGAAAGCCTTTTTCGATAAAACTAGAGCATCTCCAGCCGCGCCCCCAATAGGCCCCCCAGGCCACTTTTTCGGCGCCGGCGCCAAAAAATGCCCCAGTCGCGCCCCCAGGACGACGAAGAGCGCTGGTTCGGCCCTTTTTCCGCTCGGCGTGCGCAGGTCGAACCCGGCACACTGGGGGCGATCGAGGGCTCTGGCGCAAGGGAAAAGCGCGGCTTGCCCACACCGTCAGGTGAAAAGTCAAGATTTTCTTCCCCGACTCGCCTTCCACCCCCCGCGCCCTTGGCCGGCACTAGCTATATCCCCGCACCGCCGCCGCCCTTCACCACTAGATAGCCATTCCCGCCAGAAAATTAGCAGAGGTTCGCGCGGCAACCCCTCCAATAGCAGCTGGGCGTTTTCGGCCGCGGAGGGGCATTTTAGCGGCGGGTGCACGCCCACCGGGCGCAAGGTGTTCGGCGATTTTCCTGCCTCGGCGATGGACTCAGATGACGAGGAAGCACTCGCCACGCTGCTGGAGGAGGAAGCCGAGGCTGACGTCCAGGAAGAAGAGCATCTGATGGTGCTCGCCGCCCTCGCCCAGCTACTGGCGAGCAATGAAAAGCCACGGCGAGCTGGCTCGGCGCTGAGGCGGGTGAAAGCGAAAAACCGGCATCGTCTCGAAGGCTACTGCATGCTCTACTCTGACTACTTCGCCGATGCTCCACTTCACGGTGACAAAACATTTCGGCGCCGTTATCGAATGAGCCGAAATCTCTTTCTCAGAATTGTCAATTCCATCCGGGAGTTCGACAACTAGTTCAAGTGCAAGATGGATTGCACCGGCAAACTTGGATTCACCTCGATCCAGAAGTGCACGACAGCGATGAGGATGCTTGCATACGGAGCTCCCGGTGATTCACTCGACGACTATGGGCGCATGGCCGAGTCCACTAGCATAGAGTGCTTCTACAAGTTCTGTCGGGCAGTGGTGGCAGTGTTTGGACCGCAATACTTGAGAACACCCAATGTGGAAGACACTGCTTGGATCCTAACACAAAATGCAGCAAGAGGATTTCCTGGGATGCTTGGAAGCATCGACTGCATGCATTGGAAATGGAAGAATTGCCCATTTGCTTGGCAGGGGATGTACAAAGGCGTCAAAGGTGGTTGCAGTGTGGTACTTGAGGCGGTGGCCACACAGGACCTCTGGATTTGGCACTCCTTTGGTATGCCAGGAACTCACAATGACATCGACGTGATGCAGTGCTCTCCTGTCTTTGCCAAGCTTGTTGAAGGTCATTCTCCTCCGGTGAACTTCAAGATCAATGGGAGGCACTACAACAAGGGGTACTATCTAGCTGATGGCATCTATCCGAGATGGTCGACATTTGTGAAGACGATCTCAAACCCTGTGCCAGGAGGCAAGAACGCCTGGTTTGCGAAGGTTCAGGAGGCTTGCAGGAAGGATGTCGAGCGGGCATTTGGTGTGCTCCAATCTTGATTTGCTGTTGTCCTGTACCCCACTCAGACCTGGTCGAAAGATCAAATGTGGGAGATTATGACTTGCTGTGTCATCTTACACAACATGATCATCGAGAGCGAGCAAGAAGACCCAATGTTTGACACTGAACCATGCTACAGGCAGGGTCCTCTAGCCGAAGTTGATCACCAGCTACCGGCAACCTGGACTGCCTATCTGAGTATGCGTCAAGAGATCCGAGACCCACATGTGCATCATCAGCTGCAGCAAGATCTGATCGAGCACCTATGGAGGCTCAAGGGGGACGCTGGGCACGACGTGTGATGAAATATGAGTTTTTATTTGTTGAACTATATAATTTGTATTGAACTATTTGTTGTTGTACTATTTTGTTGAAGTATTTGATTTTACTGTGATGAAATATGTTATAAGAAAATATTTACATTGATAATTGAACGCCGAGCTACGGCGATCCACGCCGAATATGGGCCTATTCTCGCCCATATGGGTCTATTATTCGCCAAAATTGGGCTGAAAAGTGGGCCAAATTCGGTGCCTGGGGGCGACGACTGGGCGCAAAACCGCCCCCTGCGCCGATTGTGTGGCTGGCTCGCCCCCAGGGGATGATTTTTATGCGTCCTTGGGGGGGGGGACAACGGCTGGAGATGCTCTTAGGGTTGCGGTTTTGTTTTGTTGACACAAGTCGCCGAGATCCTGTGCGCCGCCACACGACTGAGGGGATCCACCATTTCAAAGCCAGATAGGTTTCGAGCGCCGGCTGCAAGTCGCCGGTTCGAGGCCTGCCAGAATTTCCGCTATGGTATCGATGTGCAATATAGCCGTGTCCGACTGTTACCGACGTGAAGACCAATCACGAAACCACGGTCAAACCTTCAGGATCAGAAGGACTCAGATCATTAAAACTGCCACAGCCAATAATATTTTGGGAACAACTTCACGTGAACATGCGTGTTCGTGTTGGAAACGAATATTTTGGCAATGCAACTCAATGTATTGATCGGTGCATAGCGCACGTATATATGGAGTACAAGGTGGGCCACAACCTCAACTATACAATGACTAGGAGGTGGGCCGGACTATACAATATACATGCATAAACCATATATTCAACACCCCCCGCCCCCCCCGTAGTCGAAGCGTCGCCAGAGACGCAAAGACTGGACCTGAACTCCTCAAAAACAGAAGTAGGCAGTCCTTTTGTCATAACATCAGCAAACTGTTGCGCCGTCGGGACATGGAGGACCCGGATGCGCCTAAGGGCCACCTGCTCACGAGCAAAGTGTATGTCGAGCTCAATGTGCTTCGTTCGTCGATGATGGACCGGGTTGACGGAGAGGTACACGGCGGAGACGTTGTCGCAGTAGACGAGTGTGGCCTTGTGAACATCACAAAGCAACTCCTGGAGTAGCTGACAAAGCCAAGAGCATTCGGCAACGGCGTTAGCCACTGCCTGATACTCTTCCTCGGCACTCGAGCGAGAGACTGTGGGCTGTCGCTTGGAAGACCAAGAGATGAGAGACGGCCCAAGGTAGACACAGTACCCCGAAGTGGAGCGCCGTGTGTCCAGGCAGCCAGCCCAGTCTGCATCAGAGTAGGCGACGAGGTCGGTAGAGGCGGAGGCCGTCAGTGTAAGTCCCATGGACGTAGTGTCACGTATGTAATGGAGGATACGCTTCACCAAGGTCCAGTGAGAGTCACGCGGAGCATGCATGTGAAGACAGACCTGCTGAACGGCATACTGCAAGTCGGGGCGCGTCAGAGTGAGGTACTGCAAGGCACCCACAATGGAGCGATAGAAGGCCGCGTCGGATGCGGGAGAGCACTACAGAGCTGAAACCTTGGCCTTGGTGTCAACAGGCGTGGGAGCAGGCTTGCAGTTAAGCATGCCGGCACGATCGAGAAGCTCATGGGCGTAACGCTGCTGGTGCAGAAAGAACCCATCTAGCCGTCGAACCACCTCAATGCCGAGGAAGTAGTGGAGGGGCCCCAAGTCCTTCTGGGCAAACTCATCGCGAAGACGAGCAGTAAGCCGCTGGAGAAGCGCGACAGTGGAAGCCGTCAGGATGATGTCATCGACGTAGAGCAACAAGTAAGCCGTGTCAACCCCGTGATGGTACACGAAGAGGGACGCGTCGGAGCGGGTCGATGTAAATCCGAGCGTCTGTAGGAAGGCAGCGATGCGCTGGTACCAGGCCCGAGGCGCCTGCTTCAACCTGTAAAGAGAACGGGAGAGCAAGCACACGTGGTCCGGATGTGTGGCGTCGACGAAGCCGGTGGGCTGCTCAAAGAACACCTGCTCGGCGAGGTGGCCGTGCAAGAAGGCGTTGGAGACGTCCAACTGATGCACGAGCCAAGCTAGGGAGACGGCCAGCTGAAGCACGGTGCGGATCGTGCCCGGTTTAACAACCGGAGCAAAAGTGTCGGTGAAGTCCACGCCCGCACATTGCCGAAAGCCTCGAACCACCCAGCGAGCTTTGTAGCGCTCGAGAGTCCCGTCGGGACGAGTCTTATGCCGAAAGACCTACTTGCCCGTGATGATGTTGGCACGAGGTGGCCGAGGGACAAGCTGCCAGGTGCGGTTCCGTTGGAGCGCATCGAACTCTTCCTGCATCGCAGCGAGCCAATGAGGGTCCCGAAGGGCGGCTCGAGCTGACGATGGGAGAGGGGACGGCTCGGAGACGGAAATGGCGAGAAGATACTCATAGCTGGTTACCGCGTACTCGGGCGGAAGGTGCCGGCCCGAGAGCGAGTCATCGGGCGGGGCAGCGAGTCCGGGGCGACGGGCGAAGACGAAGAAGAGCCCGCCGCCACTAATGCCGCGGGTGATGTAACGCCCCGAGACCGATGTGCCAGGTGTCCTCCATTTATTCGCTGTTGTTGTGTTGTCATTGCTTGCATGTCATGCATCGCATATCATGTCATCATGTGCATTGCATTTGCATACGTGTTCGTCTCATGCATCCGAGCATTTTCCCCGTTGTCCGTTTTGCATTCCGGCGCTCCTATCTCCTCCGGTGGTCGTTTCTACCTTTCTTTCGTGTGTGGGGTTAACCATTTCCGGATTGGACCGAGACTTGTCATGCAGCCTTGGTTTACTACCGGTAGACCGCCTGTCAAGTTTCGTGCCATTTGGACTTCGTTTGATACTCCAAAGGTTAACCGAGGGACCGAAAAGGCCTCGTGTGTGTTGTAGCCCATCACCCCTCCAAAGTGGCCCAAAACCCACCTAAACCTCCTCCATCATCTCGGTCGTTCGATCACGATCGCGTGGCCGAAAACCGCACCTCATTTGGAGCTCCCTAGCTCCCTCTACCTCTATAAATAGACCTCCTCCCGAAATTTTCGGATCTCTCCACCTCTAACCCTAGAAAACTCGCTCTTCCGCCGGCCGGACATGTCCGTTTCCGGACGGACAACGTCCTCCGCCTCCGCTGCCCAACCAGGAGCCGCCAAGTGGCATCCCGGTGCCCACCGCCGCCACAGCCCGCGAGGCCCGCCGCAGGCCCTCCCGGGCCCGAGGCGACCGCCGCCCGCCTCCTCGCGTCCCTGCTCGACGCCGTGCGCCTGGGAGCCGCCGCCGCCCGAGCTCACGCGCCCCGGCGCCGTCCTCCACGCCGCGCCGCCGCGACGGCTCGCCGTTCCCCGCCGCCGCGTGTTTCTCCCGCCGGCGCGCTTCGGATCCTGCACCGCCCGCCGGCGCCTCGGTTTCGCCGCCGCCCGGCCTGCGCCTCCACGCCTTTCGCCGGCGCCGCCCGGATCTGGGCAAGGTGGACCAGATCCATCCATTCATCCATCCAAACGTGCATCTCCCAATCCGGATCTCGCCATCCCGCTCCGTCCGTTCCCGTAGACTTTCTCGGAGTGGTAATTTCGCCAAGTCCCCAGTATTTTTGGCATTTTTCCTTGCATCGTAACTCCGCATCCGTAGCTCCATTTTGGGCGTGTAGCATATCAAAATGTTCGACTCAGAGAGTGCATCATTTCATCTCATTGCATCATTTTCATTTGAGCTCATCTTCATGCCCGAAATGCTGTTGGAAGAGAGCTATTTGAGATATTTGTCAGATCTGCTGCTCCAAATAGCTATTTGTCATTTTTGCCATGATTATTGTGTGCATGCTATGCTCATGAGCTCTACATGTGTGTTGTTAGATGCCATGCTATCTTTCTAGAGGTTCTATCCATGTATTTTTGTGATATGTGTGGTGACTAGCACAAGCTTGCAAAGTAGTGTATTCGTTAATGCTGATTTCAGGGACTTAGCAATTCCACCAAGTCCTTGCTCTGTTTTTATCAATATGCCATATGTTCATGTTGTTTCCTAGTGATCCGTGCCTGTTTTGAGGATGATCAGTAAGGATGATTTGTTAATCTTGTGGTGCTCTATCCATCCATGTCTTTGTTTGCATTTATGGAGCAACCGAGCTTGAGTCAGTCGAGCTCTACTTTTGCTATTTCATGAATCTGGACAGATTGTCTGCTTGTTAGCGATTTTGCCGAGGACGTTGTTGTTGATCCGTGCATGCTATGTTGTTTTTCTTGCCATGTCTAACTTGTATTATGTGTATTCTTGATGGATGTATGCTTAGTTTGTCGTGCCTTGCTCTGTAGTGAGTGCATCGAGCTCGTAAACATGCCTACTTGATATCTGATTCGCATGTTCCAGTTTTTCTCTAAGTCTGAGATCTGATTATGTTTTTGCCATGTTCACATGCTTGCAATTGTATTTTCTGATCCCTTTTGGCTCAAGGTCACTAAGGGACTTTTGTTAATCTCTTTGAGTAGCTTCATGCCATGCCTTGCTTTGCCATGTCAAGTTCCTGTAGCATATAGTTTTATTCCTCCAAAGTGTGCTACCTGATCTGATATTCCAGACTTGTGTTAATTTCACTAAGTCTGAAATCTGTTTACCAATTGCACTTTTGCCATGCTTGTTTGAACCTGTTAATGGATGAATTGGCCGTAGCTCAGTGTTCATCTTTTGTTAAGCATCTTGAGTGGATCCCTGCCATGTATTTTGTTGCCATGTTTGAGTGCTGTAGCTTAATTAGCTTGATGCATTTAGATGGCTACTTGCTGTTTATCGCAGACCGGTGCCATATTTGTTTTGCTTGCCATTTCCAAACCGTGCATCCGATTCCGGTGTTCATTATATTGATTTCAACCGAAATCACATCACCTTTCCAGTGGCACTCTTGGATTTCCAAGTTGAGGCCAGGTTCAATCATTCCTTGTCAAATCATGCATATGCATCACATACCGCATCCCGCATATCATGCCATGTTCATGTGTTGGTTGTTTACTGTGTTGTTTGCTTCTTTCCGGTGTTTGCTCCTTCGGGTTGGATTCGATAACGTCGCATTGGTGAGGACCCGTAAAGTCTACGTCCGTTTGTCTTCATCATGGACTCGTTCTTCTTCCTTGCGGGATTTCAGGCAAGATGATCATACCCTCGAAATCACTTCTATCTTTGCTTGCTAGTTGCTCGCTCTTTTGCTATGCCTATGCTGCGATACCTACCACTTGTTTATCATGCCTCCCATATTGTTGAACCAAGCCTCTAACCGACCTTGTCCTAGCAAATCGTTGTTTGGCTATGTTACCACTTTGCTCAGCCCCTCTTATAGCGTTGTTAGTTGCAGGTGAAGATTGAAGTTTGTTCCTTGTTGGGACAGGGAGATGTTGTTCCTTGTTGGAACATGTTTACTTGTTGGGATACCACAATATATCTTATTTAATTAATGCATCTATATACTTGGTAAAGGGTGGAAGGCTCCGCCTTATGCCTGGTGTTTTGTTCCACTCTTGCCGCCCTAGTTTCCGTCATATCGGTGTTATGTTCCCGGATTTTGCGTTCCTTACGCGGTTGGGTTATAATGGGAACCCCTTGACAGTTCGCCTTGAGTAAAACTCCTCCA
Organism: Triticum urartu; assembly: GCF_003073215.2. Taxonomy (NCBI): domain Eukaryota; kingdom Viridiplantae; phylum Streptophyta; class Magnoliopsida; order Poales; family Poaceae; genus Triticum; species Triticum urartu. Next base: position 694,516,733 of record NC_053024.1, read on the forward strand.
GCAATGCCCAACATTGGTTTTACCATTCGCCACCTAGCCTCTTCTTTCCCTTGGGTTCTGCAGACTCAAGGGTCATCTTTATTTTAACCCCCCGGGCCAGTGCTCCTCTGAGTGTTGGTCCAACCTGTCAGCTGCCGGTGGCCACCAGGGGCAACTCTGGGCTGGCCTACCCGTACCTAAGACAATCTGAGTGTGCCCTGAGAAAGAGATATGTGCAGCTCCTATCGGGATTTGTCGGCACATTCGGGCGGTGTTGCTGGTTTAGTTTTACCTTGTCGAAATGTCTTGTAACCGGGATTCCGAGTCTGATTGGGTCTTCCCGCTAGAAGGAATATCCTTCGTTGACCGTGAGAGCTTGTTATGGGCTAAGTTGGGACACCCCTGCAGGGATTTGAACTTTCGAAAGCCGTGCCCGCGGTTATGGGCAGATGGGAATTTTTTAATGTTCGGTTGTAGAAAACCTGAAGTTGACCTTAATTAAAATGCATCAACCGCGTGTGTTACCATGATGGTCTCTTTCCGGCGGAGTCCGGGAAGTGAACACGGTGTTGGAGTAATGTTTGACGTAGGTTGTTCTAGGATCACTTCTTGATCATAGTTTCACGATCGTGCTTTGCCTTCTCTTCTCGCTCTCATTTGCGTATGTTTAGCCACCATATATGATAGTCGCTTGCTGCAGCTCCACCTCATACCTTTACCTTACCTATAAGCTTAAATAGTCTTGATCGTGAGGGTGCGAGATTGCTGAGTCCCCGTGACTCACAGATACTTCCAAAACGAGCTTGCAGGTGCCGATGAGTCCGTGCAGATGACGCAACCAAGCTCAGGAGGAGCTCGATGAAGATCTTGTCCTTTGTGTTGTTTCGTTCTAGTTGATCAGTAGTGGAGCCTAGTTGGGGTCGATCGGGGACCTTGTCGCTTTTGGGGTTCTTCTTTTATTTTGGTTCCGTAGTCGGACCTTGATTGTATTTGGATGTTGTAATGCTTTATTCATGTAATTGCGTGAAGTGGCGATTGTAAGCCAACTATGTATCTTTCCCCTATTGTATTACATGGGTTGTTTGCGAAGATTACCTCACTTGCGACATTGCTTTCAATGCGGTTATGCCTCTAAGTCATTCTTCGACACGTGGGAGATATAGCCGCATCGAGGGCGTTACAAGTTGGTAATCAGAGCCTTCCCCGACCTTAGGAGCCCCATTGCTTTATCGAATTAGCTGTCGAGTTGAGTCTAGAAAAATTGTTTTGAGTCATTTAGGAATTATATATCGGAGAGTTTAGGAATTATTTTTACTCCCCAGTCCCTTCATCGCTCTGGTAAGGCATCCTGACGTAGAGTTTTGTCTCTTCTCTTCTCAAATTTCACTAATTTTTTTTAGGATCACGCGGGTATCTTGCAATCGTTCCGATGGTTTTGTGACGAGAACATTGTTCTTGGTGCCTCCTGTCATTTAGGGCTTGTGGCAGTGTTCCGGGGAGTTGAGCTCTGAGGTGTTGTCGTCACAATTTTATCATTGCAGTTCTGGAATACCTGAGATTAGTTTCGCCGACATCGAAAATCTCTTTTATGCAGTTGTTGGTGAGATAACCTCGACGCCACCCAGTACTGGGGCAGGAGTTCGGGAGTATTGCCATAACTCTTATAACGGATGCTTTTCGAAGGTTGAGGTAGACGATTTCCGAAGGTTTCTTGGTTATGTGTTGAAGGATGGATACAGCTGGATGTAGGATTGCTAGTTTTGGGTGAGATATTATGCTTCCCCTGTATCCCCAACACCCGATTGCATAACCGGAAAGTTTCGGGATTTTATAAGTGAGAATTCAAGTAGCTCTTAGGATATCTTTCCGACGGATATATGATATAAAATTGGTGTTCGACGTCTAGTGGTCCGCCTATCCACGGTTGGTTTTACAGTGGCCTCGTTGTGTCTTAAAGAGTCCTTGGCTATGCCGACTCGGGGACGCTTCGTATGTCATGTGCACTGCCTTGTGCATGATGGTGCTGTACGATCGAGCCCGTGTAGGCCCCACCACGAAAACTTCGGACGAAATCTCTATCATATGTTTGTTCCGGCTTATTCTGCAAGCCAATCCTTTGTTTTGTTTTGAGTTGTGGTATTCGAGTTGCTTCGAAGTCAAATGTTGATTCCATACCTTTCTTAAGTGGTGTTCTCATACTCCGATATGGATACCAATCCTTCATGATCATCGATATTGTTATGTCAATCCTTTTCAACCGGCGTGTTTTCTTTTCAAGTGGATCCGATCATTTCAACATCCGCAAGATCTATTACTAGTCCTTATCAACGGTGTTTGTTTTCATCCGTCTTCAAGTTGTCTTTGTTTTCCCCCCCCCCCCCCCCCTTTTCTTCCACGACTCAGATTTCGTAATCAAGTATCTTTTATTCTTGTGAAGTCTCTCCATCCTTTTCCAGTCAATATTCTTATCCGGTGATTCTCATGAAGATCCTAACGGAGCTTCTAGTTTATCATTCTTCGTTCTTTTCTTCTCCGGTGGATTCAAGTCAAGCCTTGTCGATCATATCTTTTCCTCGTTCGCTCTTTCAAGGATGTTATTTCATTCAAGTCATCTAATTCAACCGGTGCCTTCTCTCTTTTAAATCGTTCTACGGTGTTTCTTTTGAGTGGGCCCTAGCTCACAGGTTTTTTTTCCCAGGATCTTACCTGACTCTTCTAATTCTCCCGGAGCTATCCTCAAAAATTCTTTTCGAAGTTTGGCGTAAGAATGAATTGTCATCAGTCAAATGTTTTTCTCCAAGATCTTTCAAATTCTTTTCATCATTGGCTCAACCTCGTCGTTTTGATTCTTCCGGAGTGCCTAAATAAGTCATGATGGTATTTCTCGTTGTCATTCGCAGTTTGGAAGACCAAAGAAGATTTTTCTCTCAATCTTGCTCCATTCTCTTCAAGATTCGTGGTTCTAGAGTTATGCCATCCTCTCATAATTGTTTTCGTTTATGAGAATTCTTTTCACCCATCCGGAGCAATTCAAGATTCTTTTCAATTTGATTCTCCGGAGGCTATCAATTCAGAATTATTCATTCTCAGCTTTCAGCTCTTTTTCTCTAAATCTTACCGGTGCATCGTTCAAATATCCTCAAATCAGCTCGTGATCTCTTCGTTATCATGGATCTAATTTCTCTCAGGAATCTTCATTTATTTGCTAATTCTTCCCGGTGTTTCTTTATCTTCTCTTCGTTCTTAACCAATTCTTACGGTGGTTCGTTCAAGATTTCTCTTCTGTATCAATTCATTCGTGGTTTTCCAAATTCTATCGGTGGATCGTTGAAGACCTTCTCAAGTTGGCGCTATATCTCTCTTAATCTTTTCTTTGAGAATAAGTAGTATGCCAAATCCGTTGCTTGTCATCAATCTAAAATGGTGAAGGATACGCATAACATAATTCTTATTCATGTTGCATCCAAGTGGTTAATTCCTTTTTTCCAGAGTGGTTCATCATATCATATTCTCAGTTCGAGATGCTTTATCTTTTCTTTCCCGGAGTTCCAAGCTCTAATTATCACGGAGATCCATCTAAATCATTGCAAGGATTCACCTTGTGTTTTCAATTTCTCTTTCTTTTTATTCTTTTGTTACCAGAGTTCTTCATGAAGATTCTACATGATGGTTGATCAAGGATTTAATTCTTTCTCGAAGTGCTCATCAACATTCTTTTCTAAGGAGCTCAAGTATTCTTCTTCTTGCAATCCGGAGTGCAAATTCTTTCTACCATATTATCGGAGGTGGTATTATGTCATTCTTGATAATTTGAGTTCATGTTTCATGATTCACATATTATTAAGAATGAGGTATTTTAAATCCATCAATCTCGTCATTGGAGTTACCTTGGGTTATATTTCACCTAAAGCTTTCCCTAAGGATTGTTTCTATTTATGGTGCTTATAAATGACGCAAGTTCTTCAGCTATCCTCCCGGTGAAATAAGTTTCTTGTCTCCTTGCTCATACCAATCCAATTCTTTTTCCCGTGAGTGGCAGGTTGTCACCTCATAATTTGAGATGTATTCCATAAGACCATATCAAGCTTATTCTTTTCGTTGTTGGTTTTTTTCCAACAACTCCGTTCGACCCTTCTCCTAAGGATACCTTTTCAAGCTCTTGTGTAGCAGAAGTTGGCATTTTTTCTTCTACATTCTTTTGTATCAATTATCTTTATTCTATTCTTTCTCCCGGAGGTCTAGTGATGTTGCTCTTTTCACTCCACATCTCGGTTTGTCAAGATCATGTTCAATTTCTTCCATTTACAGTCGAAGTGCTGTCCAAATTATATCAGTCTTATTCCTTCTCTATCTGGCGTAACCGGAGTGTCGTGTCTTCTGCTCAAGTTCTTTTCACCGTATCAGGTCTTGCATAACTTGTCAACCGGAGTGCTGCTCGAAGTTGTTCTTCCTTGTCCCTCTTTTCTAACAGAGTGTTTTCAACTTCGTTCATATCCGTTGTATCCTTTTCTCGAAATGGCTTAACCTTTTTTCCAAGGTTCCTTGGTTTCACTCATTGGTCAAAGAAGCAACTTAGTTTTTACCGCTAATCTTCCTTTTTCCGTTGTCCCTCCGGTGCCATTCTAGATCTCGGGACGAGATCCTCTCGTAGTGGTGGAGTGTTGTAACGCCCCGAGACCATTATGCCAGGTGTCCTCCATTTATTCGCTGTTGTTGTGTTGTCATTGCTTGCGTGTCATGCATTGCATATCATGTCATCATGTGCATTGCATTTGCATACGTGTTCGTCTCATGCATCCGAGCATTTTCCCCGTTGTCCGTTTTGCATTCCGGCGCTCCTATCTCCTCGGGTGGTCCTTTCTACCCTTCTTTCGTGTGTGGGGTTAAACATTTCCGGATTGGACCGAGACTTGTCATGCGGCCTTGGCTTACTACCGGTAGACCGCCTGTCAAGTTTCGTGCCATTTGGACTTCGTTTGATACTCCAACGGTTAACCGAGGGACCGAAAAGGCCTCGTGTGTGTTGCAGCCCAACACCCCTCCAAAGTGGCCCAAAACCCACCTAAACCCCCTCCATCATCTCGGTCGTCCGATCACGATCGCGTGGCCGAAAACCTCACCTCATTTGGAGCTCCCTAGCTCCCTCTACCTCTATAAATAGACCTCCTCCCGAAATTTTCGGATCTCTCCACCTCTAACCCTAGAAAACTCGCTCTTCCGCCGGCCGGACATGTCCGTTTCCGGCCGGACAACGTCCGCCCCCTCCGCTGCCCAACCAGGAGCCGCCAAGTGGCATCCCGCCGCCCACCGCCGCCGCGGCCCGCGAGGCCCGCCGCAGGCCCTCTCGGGCCCGAGGCGACCGCCGCCCACCTCCTCGCGTCCCTGCTCGACGCCGCGCGCCTGGGAGCCGCCGCTGCCCGAGCTCGCGCGCCCCAGCGCCGTCCTCCACACCGCGCCGCCGTGACGGCTCGCCGTTCCCCGCCGCCGCGTGCTTCTCCCGCCGCCATTACGCTCCTCCTCCGCCGAGCCGGCGCGCTTCAGATCCCGCACCGCCCGCCAGCGCCTCGGTTTCGCCGCCTCCCGGCCTGCGCCTCCACGCCTCTCGCCGGCGTCGCCCCGCCGTCACCTCGTCGGAGACGCCCCTCGCCGGATCTAGGCAAGGTGGACCAGATCCACCCATTCATCCATCCAAACGTGCATCTCCCAATCCGGATCTTGCCATCCCGCTCCGTCCGGCCCCGTTGACTTTCTCGGAGTGGTAATTTCGCTAAGTCCCCAGTATTTTTGGCATTTTTCCTCGCATCGTAACTCCGCATCCGTAGCTCCATTTTGGGCGTGTAGCATATCAAAATGTTATTCTCAGAGAGTACATCAATTCATCTCATTGGACCGTTTTCATTTGAGCTAACCTTGATGCCCGAAATGCTGTTGAAAAAGAGCTATTTGAGATATTTGTCAGATCTGCTGCTCCAAATAGCTATTTGTCATTTTTGCCATGATTATTGTGTGCATGCTATGCTCATGAGCTCTACATGTGTTTTGTTAGATGCCATGCTATCTTTCCAGAGGTTCTATCCATGTATTTTTGTGATATGTGTGGTGACTAGCACAAGCTTGCAAAGTAGTGCATTCGTTAATGCTGATTTCAGGAACTTAGCAATTCCACCAAGTCCTTGATCTGTTTTTATCAATATGCCATATGTTCATGTTGTTTCCTAGTGATCCGTGCCTCTTTTGAGGATGATCAGTAACGATGATTTGTTAATCTTGTGGTGCTCTATCCATCCATGTCTTTGTTTGCATTTATGGAGCAACCTAGATTGAGTCAATCGAGCTCTACTTTTGCTGTTTCGTGAATCTGGGCAGATTGTCTACTTGTTAGCGATTTTGCCGAGGACGTTGTTGTTGATCCGTGCATGCTATGTTGTTGTTCTTCCCATGTCTAACTTGTATTATGTGTATTATTGATGGATGTATGATTAGTTTGTCATGCCTTGCTCTGTAATGAGTGCATCGAGCTCGAAAACATGCCTACTTGATATCTGATTTGCATGTTTCAGTTTTTCTCTAAGTCTGAGATCTGATTATGTTTTTGCCATGTTCACATGCTTGCAATTGTATTTTCTGATCCCTTTTGGCTCAAGGTCACTAAGGGACTTTTGTTAATCTCTTTGAGTAGCTTCATGCCATGCCTTGCTTTGCCATGTCAAGTTCCTGTAGCATATAGTGTTATTGCTCCAAAGTGTGCTACCTGATCTGAAATTCCAGACTTGTGTTACTTTCACTAAGTCTGAAATCTCTTTACCAATTGCACTTTTTCCATGCTTGTTTGAACCTGTTAATGGATGAATTGGCCGTAGCTCAGTGTTCATCTTTTGTTAAGCATCTTGAGTGGATCCCTGCCATGTATTTTTTTGCCATGTTTGAGTGCTGTAGCTTAATTATCTTGATGCATTTAGATGGCTACTTGCTGTTTATCGCAGACCGGTGCCATATTTGTTTTTCTTGCCATTTCCAAACCGTGCATCCGATTCCGGTGTTCTTTATATCGATTTCAACCGAAATCACATCACCTTTTCAGTGTCACTCTTGGATTTCCATGTTGAGGCCAGGTTCAATCATTCCTTTTCAAATCATGCATATGCATCACATACCGCATGCCGCATATCATACGGAGCAACCTAGCTTGAGTCAATCGAGCTCTACGTTTGCTATTTCGGGAATCTGGGCAGATTGTCTACTTGTTAGTGATTTTGCCGAGGATGTTGTTGTTGATCCGTGCATGCTATGTTGTTGTTGTTGTTGCCATGTCTAGCTTGTATTATGTGTATTCTTGATGGATGTATGCTTAGTTTGTCATGCCTTGCTCTGTAGTGAGTGCATCAAGCTCGTAAACATGCCTACTTGATATCTGATTTGCATGTTCCAGTTTTTCTCTAAGTCTGAGATTTGATTATGTTTTTGCCATGTTCACATGCTTGCAATTGTATTTTCTGATCCATTTTGGCTCAAGGTCACTAAGAGGCTTTTGTTAAGCTCTTTTAGTAGCTTCATGCCATGCCTTGCTTTTCCATGTCAAGTTCCTATAGCGTATAGTTTAGTGCTCCAAAGTGTGCTACCTGATCTGAAATTCCACACTTGTGTTAATTTCACTATGTCTGAAATCTGTTTACCAATTGCACTTTTGCCATGCTTGTTTGAACCTGTTAATGGATTAATTGGCCGTAGCTCAGTGTTCATCTTTTGTTAAGCATCTTGAGTGGATCCCTGCCATGTATTTTGTTGCCATGTTTGAGTGTTGTAGCTTAATTATCTTGATGCATTTAGATGGCTACTTGCTGTTTATCGTAGACCGGTGCCATATTTGTTTTGCTTGCCATTTCCAAACCGTGCATCCGATTCCGGTGTTCTTTATATCGATTTCAACCGAAATTACCTCACCTTTCCAGTGGCACTCTTGGATTTCCAAGTTGAGGCCAGGTTCAATCATTCCTTGTCAAATCATGCATATGCATCACATACCGCATCCCGCATATCATACCATGTTCATGTGTTGGTTGTTTACCATGTTGTGTGCTTCTTTCTGGTGTTTTCTTCTTCGGGTTGGATTTGATAACGTCGCGTTTGTGAGGAACCGTTCGTCTACGTCCGTTTGTCTTCATCATGGACTCGTTCTTCTTCCTTGCGGGATTTCAGGCAAGATGATCATACCCTCGAAATCACTTCTATCTTTGCTTGCTAGTTGCTCGCTCTTTGCTATGCCTATGCTGCGATACCTACCACTTGCTTATCATGCCTCCCATATTGTTGAACCAAGCCTCTAACCCACCTTGTCCTAGCAAACCGTTGTTTGGCTATATTACCGCTTTGCTCAGCCCCTCTTATAGCGTTGTTAGTCGCAGGTGAAGATTGAAGTTTGTTCCTTGTTGGGACAGGGAGATGTTGTTCCTTGTTGGAACATGTTTACTTGTTGGGATATAACAATATATCTTATTTAATTAATGCATCTATATACTTGGTAAAGGGTGGAAGGCTCGGCCTTATGCCTGGTGTTTTGTTCCACTCTTGCCGCCCTAGTTTCTGTCATATCGGTGTTATGTTCCCGCATTTTGCGTTCCTTACGCGGTTGAGTTATAATGGGAACCCCTTGACAGTTCGCCTTGAGTAAAACTCCTCCAGCAATGCCCAACATTGGTTTTACCATTCGCCACCTAGCCTTTTCTTTCCCTTGGGTTCTGCAGACTCAAGGGTCATCTTTATTTTAACCCCCCCCCCGGGCCAGTGCTCTTCTGAGTGTTGGTCCAACCTGTCAGCTGCCGGTGGCCACCAGGGGCAACTCTGGGCTGGCCTACCCGTACCTAAGACAATCTAAGTGTGCCCTGATAAAGAGATATGTGCAGCTCCTATCGGGATTTGTCGGCACATTCGGGCGGTGTTGCTGGTTTAGTTTTGCCTTGTTGAAATGTCTTGTAACCGGGATTCCGAGTCTGATCGGGTCTTCCCGCTAGAAGGAATATCCTTCGTTGACCGTGAGAGCTTGTTATGGGCTAAGTTGGGACACCCCTGCAGGGATTTGAACTTTCGAAAGCCGTGCCCGCGGTTATGGGCAGATGGGAATTTGTTAATGTCCGGTTGTAGAAAACCTGAAGTTGACCTTAATTAAAATGCATCAACCGCGTGTGTTACCATGATGGTCTCTTTCTGGCGGAGTCCGGGAAGTGAACACAGTGTTGGAGTAATGTTTGACGTTGGTTGTTCTAGGATCACTTCTTGATCATAGTTTCACGATCGTGCTTTGCCTTCTCTTCTCGCTCTCATTTGCGTATGTTTAGCCACCATATATGCTAGTCGCTTGCTGCAGCTCCACCTCATACCTTTACCTTACCTATAAGCTTAAATAGTCTTGATCGCGAGGGTGCGAGATTGCTGAGTCCCCGTGACTCACAGATACTTCCAAAACCAGCTTGCAGGTGCCGATGAGTCCATGCAGATGACGCAACCAAGCTCAAGAGGAGCTCGATGAAGATTTTGTCCTTTGTGTTGTTTTGTTCTAGTTGATCAGTAGTGGAGCCCAGGTGGGGTCGGTCAGGGACCTTGTCGCTTTTGGGGTTCTTCTTTTATTTTGGTTCCGTAGTCGGACCTTGATTGTATTTGGATGTTGTAATGCTTTATTCATGTAATTGCGTGAAGTGGTGATTGTAAGCCAACTATGTATCTTTTCCCCTATTATATTACATGGGTTGTTTGCGAAGATTACCTCACTTGCGACATTACTTTCATTGCGGTTATGCCTCTAAGTCGTGCTTCGACACGTGGGAGATATAGCCGCATCGAGGGCGTTACAGCTGAGACCGCGGGTGAGGCCGCCGCGGAGGGCGCGGGGGAGGCCGCCGGCGATGGCGCGGGGGGCGCCGAGGAGGCCTGCGCCGATGGTGGCACAGGGGGCGTCACAGGAGCCGGGAGGGGTGCAGCCCCTAAGGAAGCTGGCCGGGGAGGAACTCGACCCGGGGCACGGGGGGCACCCTCAAAGCGAGGAGGCGGCCCGAGAGAAGCACTCGAGTGGCCGTCACCAGGAGCGGGCTAGGCCGCAACATCCGAAGGTACCTGCTGAAACGGAAAAACCATCTCATCAAAGTAAACGTGTCGGGAAGTGATGACTCGATGTGAGATAGGATCATAGCAGCGGTAGCCTTTGGTGTTGGGGGGATAGCCAAGAAAAATACAGGCCACGGACCGTGGTGCGAGCTTATGAGGAGTAGTGGAAGCGATGCTAGGGTAGCACAAGCAACCGAAAATGCGAAGCTTGGTGTAGGAAGGTGGCGTGCCGAACAAAAGATGATGAGGAGCAAAATTCACGCGAGTGCGATAGGGACGGATGTTGAGGAGTAGTGATGCGGTGGCGAGCGCGTCAGGCCAGAAACATGGTGGCACGTTGGCGTGAAAGAGGAGGGTGCGAACGCAGTCATTAAGAGTGCGAAGCACGCGCTCAGTGCGGCCATTTTGTTGTGAAGTGTACGGGCAAGTGAGACGAAAAATCGTGCCGTGTGTGGCGAGAAGGTTGCGGATTGCAAGATTATCAAACTCCTTCCCGTTGTCTGTCTGCAACGCATGAATGGGGGGACCAAACTGCGTGGAGACATAGGAGTAGAATGCGGTGAGAGTGGCAACAGAATCCGACTTTCACCGCAATGGGAAGGTCCACACATAGTGCGAGAAATCATCAAGAATAACTAGATAATAGAGATAGCCCGTGTTACTTGCAACAGGAGAGGTCCAAACATCACTATGAATTAACTCAAATGGGTATGAAGCAACATGCGAGGAAGTGCTAAAGGGTAAACGAGTATGTTTGCCGAGACGACAAGCATGACAAGTGTGATCGTCGATCTTATTACACGTGAATGAAAAACTACGAAGAATATGACGAAGGGTGGCAGTGTTGGGATGACCAAGACGAGCATGCCAAAGGTCCACTCTAGCGGAAAGCGCCATGGGTGCAGCGACGAAGGATGTGGAGGAGTGGACCGGGTAGAGATCGTCGGGGCTGTCACATCGGTGGAGCACCATCCGGGTATGGGCATCCTTAACAGAAAAGCCAAACATGTCAAATTCAACGGTGACAGGATTTTCACGTGTAAGAGAACGAACAGAAACAAGATTTTTAATGATGTCAGGTGAAACGAGTATGTTAGAAAGATGTAATGGAACGGAGTTAGAAGGAAAAGCAGCAAGGCCGACATGAGTGATGGGCATGGAAGAGCCGTCGCCCACGGTAATGCAAGCAGCAGTGTGAACAGGGTCAGCGGTAAGAAGGTTACCGGGGTTGGCGGCCATGTGAGCCGTGGCTCCGGTGTCCATGTACCAGTCGCCACCGCCGGTGTACTGCTGTGGCATGGGGGCGGTGTGGAGGGCCGCTAGCAGCGCGGGGTCCCATGACGCCGGCGGGAGGACCGGGGCCGACGGCAGAGGCTGGCGGCGGCGCCACGCGCCCACCGGCCGGAGGCAGCCCATAGGCCGCCGAGGGGCCGTAGAGCGGCGCCGGCGGATACGCCTGAGGGGCCACGTACAGAGCCTGATGAGGGGCCGGGCGGGCGCCAAAAACACCGGGGACGGGGGCGTGCGGTATGGGCATGGAGCATGTGTGTACAACCCCTGTCCAGGGGTTCTGGCCGGCCTGCTAGGGCGCCAGCGGGAGCGGGTGCTGCGGCTGGCACGGCGCCCCGCCATGGGCAGCTGGGGGCTGCTGCTGCTGCTTGCGGCCACCTCGGCCGCGACGCCCGCCCCGGCGCTGCTGCTGCTCGACCGGGGCCGGCGGAGGAGCCTGCGACGGCGCGGGATATGGGAACCCGGGCGGCGGCTACACGTGGAGGGGCCCCTGGGCAGGCCGCGACGGGAGGGATGGCCGCGCGGCGCGGGTGGTGGCGCTGCGGGTTGCGGGCGGAAGCGCGAAGCGGCGGCGGCACACAGGGGGGCGGTGACGCGGCGGCGAGAAGACGCGGCGGCGGCAGCAGCACGAAGTGGTGGCGGCGGCAGCACGAAGTGGCGGCGGCGGCGGGATCGCGGCGGCGGCGGCAGGATTTAGGCTTAGGATCGTAGGTATGATACCATGTTGGAAACGAATATTTTGGCAATGCAACTCAATGTATTGATCGGTGTATAGCGCACGTATATATGGAGTACAAGGTAGGCCACATCCTCAACTATACAATGACTAGGAGATGGACCGGAATAGTTTAATTTTAAAGTTTAATAAAGAATTATTAGATTTTTATAACAAGAAGACAAAATCAAAGTTTAGTAATCAGTAATCGTTCTTGAATTCGAAGATTTTTCTTTGTTTATTTTACTTTCAGACGAATTCTTAATTGTTTGAATTGTGTAATCTAATATACATGCATAAATCATATATTGAACAGTTCGGACCACAACCCGGAGGAACTCACGGATGACAATTGGTAAAAAGCAACCACAGCCACGACTCGGATTCGCGTCGCCGAGCTGCAACAGGTTTGACTCCGAGTCGTCGCCAAGACCCGCTTCTGAGCCCGTCTGCTGAGCCGCCCGTCGCGCCATCCCCGTCTCCTCTTGGGCTGCTGCTGCCCTGAGTCGCTCCGAGCCGGCCATGTTGCAAGCCGCCTCCACTACTGCAGCCTATTTCCGCGTGTGCGTCAAGTTGCATCTACCACCATGAGTCGCCGCGGCCGTGGCCTCCACGGGCCTCCGCCAAGCTGCCTCCGTGCGCTACTGTTCCATTCATTGCCGCCGGTCCTCCGCTGCCGGCTTACTGCTTCACTTTCCGCTACAAGCCGACCTCGCCTCGCTGCAGGCCGCCCTCGCCTTGAGCCTCCATAAGCCGCGGTGTCGAGCCGCCGTCGATCTCGCCAGGCCAACCTCGCCACTGCTCCGGGCCGTCCTGTTGAGCCGCGCGGCTCCTCGCGTCTCTGCCGCGTTTTTACCCATAGGGAGAGCCGCTCGTTTTCAAGTCGCCTCCTGTGCTTGGCTTCGCCCATGCCGCTGTGTTTTTGCCAAGGCTGTCCCGCGTCAAGCATCCACTGGAGAGCCGCCCCGTGCCACAGTCGCGTTCGCCTCCACCAGTGCACCGCTATCACGCCTGAGTCTGCGCCACTCGTCTCCATGGAGTTAGAGCCGCCTTTGAGCCGCTGGTTTTGAGTCGTCGCGGCGGTTTTTTTTCTTCCACTGCTGAGGTTCTGCTTCATGCTGCCTTCACCGTGACCCGCCGCGTCGCTCCTCTCCCGCGGCGCCACCGTGGTCGGCTGCTGCCGCTATCCCTCATGCTGGCTACTGCCTGCGAGCCACCTTCACCTCGCCGAGCGGCCTCTGCTCGGAGCCGTTTCCAAGCCGCCGGTGCAGCTTCGAGCCGTTGCCTTCACCTACGGGCTGGCGGGACCAGAGTCCCGATGACTTTCTGATGCGGTTGTGTCTAGGACTCATCTAGATGTGACATAACTATGTCACATATAAGTATGACATCATCATTGTTTATGACCCATTTTATTAGTTTGTTTACTTTTGTTTGCTTTGGGTCTGTTTATTTATTCCGGATAATCACTCCAGCCCGACGGGACGTAGCCCGGACAACAAAACTAGCGCACATATTTCTTGTTTGAAGCGAGTTGTAAGAACAGGTTGCCCGCTACGCAGCAACACGATACAGTGCACGTTCTTACCCCAGCCAGCTAAGCTACGCACTATTTTATCTCAGAAAAAAAGAAGCTAATACGTAACGTATTACCTCTTCTAGAACTGAAAGGGCTAGCTACGCATCTGGTAAAAAAAGCGATGGAAGCAAGCTTTCCATTCCTTTACATTTAATTTTTAGTTTTCTCAGTTCTTTTGCGTGAATTACACATGTTAGAGAATATAAAGTGTCTGTATGGTAAAAAATATTTCCGGATAAAAAAATGTTAATACGTGCTGCTTGGTTATCTACATGTTGAATCGTCCGGTTATTGTTTTTCATACTTTTGTTTGTAATTTCAGAAAAATATAAATACATATTTTCCAAAAAAATATAGTTTAGTTAAAAAATATAAAACATTCACCATGCATTAAAACAATGTATGTGCAACTTAAAAATGTTGATAGCACCTAAAAAAATGTTCGTCGTGGTATTTGAAAGATGTTTAACACGTACTAGAAAAGATGTACAAAAAATATGTGTCTGAAAAAATGTACAACCGGGGCCCTACAAACATACGCCCCTAGTTGCAAGTCGGCGGTTGACTTACAACTAGGGCAACTACAAAAAAATTACAACACATCCCAATTGTGAGTCTATGGCTGACTTGCAACTAGGGCCGCTACAAACATACGTCCCTCTAGTTGCGAGTAAATGATTGACTTGCAAATGAAGCAACAATAAAGAAGTACGATTCGCCCCAGTCGCGAATCGATGGTTGACGTGCAACTGAGGACCCATGACAAAAAGATACACACACACACCTTAGTTGCGAGTCGGTCATCGACATGCAACTGGGGACCCTCGACAAAAACACACACACACACGCACACTCTAGTTGTGAGTCGGTTATCGACATGCAACAGGGGACCCTCGAGAAAAACACACACATACACTCCCCCTAGTTGCGAGTCGATGATGGGCTTGTATCTTGGGACCCTCGATAAAACACACACCCTCCCCTAGTTGCGAGTCGATGGCCAAATTGCAACTAGCGGTCATCAACAAACACAAACACCCTAGTTGCGAGTCGATGATTGAGATGCAACCAGGGGCCACACAAAACACATATGCACACCCCCTAGTTGTGAGTTGATGGTTGACATGCAACTGGGGACCCTTGACAAGAATACACACACACACCTAGTTGTGAGTTGATGGTAAACTTGTAATTGTGGGCCACGAATAAACACACACACACACCCCTAATTGCGAGTCGATGGGTAAATTGCAACTGGGTGTCCTCAACAAAACACACACCCCCTAGTTGCGAGTCGATGCTTGACATGCAATTAAGGACCCCTTGATAAAGAGACACACACACCTTAGTTGCGAGTTGATAGTCAACTTGCAACTGGGGACCCCTTGACAAAAAGACACACATACATCTCTAGTTGCGAGTTGATGGTCAACTTGCAACTGGGGGTTCTCAAACAAACACACACTTTCTAGTTGTGAGTTGATGGTCGACATGCAACCGGGGACCCTTGATAAAAAGACACACACACCCCTAGTTGTGAATCGGTTATCGACATGCAACTAGTGACCCTCTACACACACACATCCTAAGTTGCGATTCGATGAGCAACTTGCAACTGGGGGTCCTCAATAAACACACACCCCTCTAGTTGTGAGTTGATGCTTGACATGCAACTGGGAGCCCTTAACAAAAAGATACACACACGCACACACCCCTAGTTGCAAGTCTATTATCGACATGCAAATTGGGGACCCTAGGTACACACACAAACACACCCTACTAGCGAGTCGATGGTCAACTTGCAACTAGGGGTCCTCATCAAATACACGCACCCCTAATTCTGAGTCGATGCTTGACATGCAACTGGAGACCCCGTGACAAAAAGACACACACACACCCTAGTTGTGAGTTGATGGTCAACTTGCAACTGGGGACCCCTTGACAAAAAGACACACAAACACCCCCCTAGTTGCGAGTTAGTTATCGACATGTAGTTGCGGACCCTTGACACACACACTCACCCTAGTTGAGAGTTGATGGTAAACTTGCAATTGTGGGCCACGAATAAACACACACACACACACACATCCCCTAGTTGCGAGTTGATGGTCAACTTCCAACTCGGGGCCACGAATAAACACACATACACACCCCTAGTTGCGAGTCGATGGGCAAGTTGCAACTAGGTGTCCTCAACAAAACACACACCCCCTAGTTGCGAGTCGATGATTGACATGCAACTGGGGACCGCTTGACAAAAAGAGACACACACACACCCTAGTTGCGAGTTGATGGTCAACTTGCAACTGGGGACCCCTTAATAAAAAGACACACACACATCCCTAGTTGCGAATTGATGGTCAACTTGCAACTGCGGTCTCTCAACAAACACACACATCCTAGTTGCGAGTTGATGGTCGACATGCAACTAGGGACCCTTGACAAAAAGACACACACACACCCCTTGCGATTTGGTTATCGACATGCCGTTGCGGATCCTTGAGACACACACACACACCCTAGTTGCGAGTTGATGGTAAACTTGCAATGGTGGTCCACGAATAAACACACACAAACACACACATCCCCTAGTTGCGAGTGGATGGTCAACTTGCAACTGGGGGCAACGAATAAACACACACACACTCCTCCTAGTTGCGAGTCGATGGGCAACTTGCAACTGGGTGTCCTCAACAAAACACACACCCTAGTTACGAGTCGATGCTTGACATGCAATTGGGGACCCCTTGACAAAAAGAGACACACACACCCTAGTTGCGAGTTGATGGTCAACTTGCAACTAGGGACCCCTTGACAAAAAGACACACACACACAAACCTTTAGTTGTGAGTTGATGGTCAACTTGCAACTGGGGGTTCTCAAACAAACACACACCTTCTACTTGCGAGTTGATGGTCGACATGCAACCGGGGACCCTTGACAAAAGGACACACACACACCCCTAGTTGTGAGTCGATTATTGACATGCAACTAGTGACCCTCTACAAACACACACACACACACATCCTCAGTTGCGAGTCGATGAGCGGGTTGCAACTGGGGGCCACAACAAAACACACACACGCACCCCCTAGTTGCGAGTTGGTTATCGACACGAAGTTGTGGATCCTTGAGACGCACACACACACACCCTAGTTGCGAGTTGATGGTAAACTTGCAATTGTGGGCCACGAATATACACACACACACCCACACATCCCTAGTTGTGAGTGGATGGTCAACTTGCAACTGGGGGCCATGAATAAACACACACACACACACACCTAGTTGCGAGTCGATGGGAAACTTGCAACTGGGTGCCCTCAACAAAAGACACAACCCTATTTGCGAGCCGATGCTTGACATGCAATTGGGGACCCCTTGACAAAAAGAGACACACACACATCCTAGTTGCGAGTTGATTGTCGACATGCATCTGGGGACCCTTGACAAAAAGACACACACACCCTTGCGAGTTGGTTATCGACATGTAGTTGCGGATCCTTGAGACACACACACATCCTAGTTGCGAGTTGATGGTAAACTTGCAATGGTGGGCCACGAATACATACACACACACATCCCCTAGTCTTGAGACACACACACATCCTAGTTGCGAGTTGATGGTAAACTTGCAATGGTGGGCCACGAATACATACACACACACATCCCCTAGTTGCGAGTGGATGGTCAACTTACAACTGAGGACCACGAATAAACACACACACACCCCTAGTTGCGAGTCGATGGACAACTTGCAACTGGGTGTCCTCAACAAAACACACACCCCCTAGTTGCCAGTCGATGCTTGATATGTAATTGGGGACCCCTTGACAAAAAGAGGCACACACACACACCCTAGTTGCGAGATGATGGTCAACTTGCAACTGGGACCCCTTGACAAAAAGACGCACACACACACCCCTAGTTGCGAGCTGATGGTCAACTTGCAACTGGGTGTTCTCAAACAAACACACACCTCCTAGTTGCGAGTTGATGGTCAACATGCAACTAGGGACCCTTGACAAAAAGACACACACACACACCCCTAGTTGTGAGTCGGTTATTGACATGCAACTAGTGACCCTCTACAAACACACACACACCCACACCCACACACACACACACACATCCTTAGTTGCGAGTCGATGAGCGGGTTGCACTGGGGGCCACAACAAACACACACACACACGCACCCCTAGTTGCGAGTTGGTTATCGACATGCAGTGTGCGGATCCTTGAGACACACACACAACACACACCCTAGTTGCGAGTTGATGGTAAACTTGCAATTGTGGGCCACGAATAAACACACACACACACATCCCCTAGTTGCGAGTGGATGGTCAACTTGCAACTGGGGGCCACGAATAAACACACACACACACACACACACTCCTAGTTGCGAGTCGATGGCAGACTTGCAACTGGGTGCCCTCAACAAAAAATGTTAATACGTGCAAATGTTAATACGTGCTGCTTGGTTATGTACATGTTGAATCGTCCGGTTATTGTTTTTCATACTTTTGTTTGTAGTTTCAGAAAAATATAAATGCATATTTTCCAAAAAAAATATAGTTTCGTTAAAAAATAAAAAACATTCACCGCGCATTAAAATAATGTATGTGCAACTTAAAAATGTTGATAGCACTTAAAAAAATGTTCGTCGTGGTATTTGAAAGATGTTTAACACGTACTAGAAAAAATGTACAAAAAATATGTGTCTGAAAAAATGTACAACCGGGGCCCTACAAACATACGCCCCTAGTTGCAAGTCGGCAGTTGACTTACAACTAGGTCAACTACAAAAAAATTACAACGCGTCCCAATTGTGAGTCTATGGCTGACTTACAACTAGGGCCGCTACAAACATACATCCCCTAGTTGCGAGTAAATGGTTGACTTGCAACTGGAGCAACAACAAACAAGTACGATTCGCCCCAGTTGCGAGTCGATGGTTGACGTGCAACTGAGGACCCATGACAAAAAGATACACACACACACCTTAGTTGCGAGTCGGTCATCGACATGCAACTGGGGACCCTCGACAAAAACAGACACACACGCACACTCTAGTTGTGAGTCGGTTATCGACATGCAACAGGGGACCCTCGACAAAAACACACACATACACTCCCCCTAGTTGCGAGTCGATGGTGGGCTTGTATCTTGGGACCCTCGATAAAACACACACCCTCCCCTAGTTGCGAGTCGATGGCCAAATTGCAACAAGCGGTCATCAACAAACACAGACACCCTAATCGCGATTCGATGGTTGAGATGCAACCAGGAACCACACAAAACACATACGCACACCCCCTAGTTGTGAGTTGATGGTTGACGTGCAACTGGGGACCCTTGACAAGAAGACACACACACACACACCTAGTTGCGAGTTGATGGTAAACTTACAATTGTGGGTCACGAATAAAACACACACACACACACCCCTAATTGCGAGTCGATGGCCAACTTGCAACTGGGTGTCCTCAACAAAACACACCCCCCCTAGTTGCGAGTCGATGCTTGACATGCAATTGAGGACCCCTTGACAAAGAGACACACACACACCTTAGTTGCGACTTGATGGTCAACTTGCAACTGACCCCTTGACAAAAAGACACACATACACCTCTAGTTGCGAGTTGATGATCAACTTGCAACTGGGGGTTCTGAAACAAACACACACTTCCTAGTTGTGAGTTGATGGTCGACATGCAACCAGGGACCCTTAATAAAAAGACACACACACCCCTAATTGTGAGTCGGTTATCGACATGCAACTAGTGACCCTATACACACACACATCCTAAGTTGCGAGTCGATGAGCAACTTGCAACTGGGGGTCCTCAATAAACACACACCCCTCTAGTTGCGAGTCGATGCTTGACAGGCAACTTGGGAGCCCTTGACAAAAAGACACACACACGCACACACACCCTAGTTGCAAGTCGGTTATCGACATGCAAATTGGGGACCCTAGGTACACACACACAAACACACCCTACTTGCGAGTAGATGGTCAACTTGCAGCTAGGGGTCCTCAACAAACACACGCACCCCTAGTTGTGAGTCAATGCTTGACATGCAATTGTGGACCCCTTGACAAAAAGAGGCACACACACACACCCTAGTTGCGAGTTGATGGTCAGCTTGCAACTGGGGACCCCTTGACAAAAAGACACACAAACACCCCCCTAGTTGCGAGTTGGTTATCGACATGTAGTTGCGGACCCTTGACACACACACACCCTAGTTGCGAGTTGATGGAAAACTTGCAATTGTGGGCCATGAATAAACACACGCACACACATCCCCTAGTTGCGAGTTGATGGTCAACTTGCAACTAGGGGCCAGGAATAAACACACATACACACCCCTAGTTGCGAGTCGATGGGAAGTTGCAACTAGGTGTCCTCAACAAAACACACACCCCCTAGTTGCGAGTCGATGCTTAACATGCAACTGGGGACCCCTTGACAGAAAGAGACACACACACACCCTAGTTGCGAGTTGATGGTCAACTTGCAACTGGGGACCCCTTAACAAAAAGACACACTCATCCCTAGTTGCGAGTTGCTGGTCAACTTGCAACTGGGGTCTCTCAACAAACACACACATCCTAGTTGCGAGTTGATGGTCGACATGCAACTAGGGACCCTTGACAAAAAGACACACACACACCCCTTGCGAGTTGGTTATCGACATGCCGTTGCGGATCCTTGAGACACACACACACCCTAGTTGCGAGTTGATGGTAAACTTGCAATGGTGGGCCACGAATAAAGACACACAAACACACGCATCCCCTAGTTGCGAGTGGATGGTCAACTTGCAACTGGGGGCAACGAATAAACACACACACACACACACACCCCTAGTTGCGAGTCGACGGACAACTTGCAACTGGGTGTCCTCAACAAAACACACACACCCTAGTTGCGAGTCGATACTTGACATGCAATTGGGGACCCCTTGACAAAAAGAGACACACACACACCCTAGTTGCGATTTGATGGTCAACTTGCAACTGGGGACCCCTTGACAAAAAGACACGCACACATAACTTTAGTTGGGAGTTGATGGTCAACTTGCAACTGGGGGTTCTCAAACAAACACACACCTTCTAGTTGCGAGTTGATGGCCGACATGCAACCGGGGACCCTTGACAAAAGGACACACACACCCCTAGTTGTGAGTCGATTATTGACATGCAACTAGTGACCCTCTACAAACACACGCACACATCCTCAGTTGAGAGTCGATGAGCGGGTTGCAACTGGGGGCCACAACAAAACGCACACACATGCACCCCCGTAGTTGCGAGTTGGTTATCGACATGAAGTTGTGGATCCTTGAGACACACACGCAAACACAAAATAGACACACACACACACCCTAGTTGCGAGTTGATGGTAAACCTGTAATTGTGGGCCATGAATAAAACACACACACACATCCCCTAGTTGCGAGTGGATGGTTAACTTGCAACTAGGGGCCACGAATAAACACACACACACACACACCCCTAGTTGCGAGTCGATGGGAAACTTGCAACTGGGTGCCCTCAACAAAAGACACACCCCCTAGTTGCGAGCCGATGCTTGGCATGCAATTGGGGACCCCTTGACAAAAAGAGACAGACACACATCCTAGTTGCGAGTTGATGGTCGACATGCATCTGGGGACCCTTGACAAAAAGACACACACACACACACCCCTTACGAGTTGTTTATCGACATGCAGTTGCAGATCCTTGAGACACACACACACACACACCCTAGTTGCGAGTTGATGGTAAACTTTCAATGGTGGGCCACGAATAAACACACATACACACACACACACATCCCCTAATTGTGAGTGGATGGTCAACTTGCAACTGGGGGCCACGAATAAACACACACACACACACACACACACACCCCTAGTTGTGAGTCGATGGACCACTTGCAACTGGATGTCCTCAACAAAACACACACCCCCTAGTTGCCAGTCGATGCTTGACACGCAATTGTGGACCCCTTGACAAAAAGAGGCACACACACACCCTAGTTGCGAGTTGATGGTCAACTTGCAACTGGGGACCCCTTGACAAAAAGACGCACACACACACCCCTAGTTGCGAGTTGATGGTCAACTTGCAACCGGGGACCCTTGACAAAAAGACACACACACACACACCTAGTTGTGAGTCGGTTATTGACATGCAACTAGTGACCCTCTACAAACACACACACACAAACACACACACATCCTTAGTTGCGAGTCGATGAGCGGGTTGCAACTGGGGGCCACAACAAAACACACACACACGCACCCCCTAGTTGCGAGTTGGTTATCGACATGCAGTTGCGGATCCTTGAGACACACACACAAACACACAAAGACACACACACACACACCCTAGTTGTGAGTTGATGGTAAACTTGCAATTGTGGTACACGAATAAAAACACACACACACACACATCCCCTAGTTGCGAGTGGATGGTCAACTTGCAACTGGGGGCCACGAATAAACACACACACACACACACACCCTAATTGCGAGTCGATGGGCGTCTTGCAATTGGGTGCCCTCAACAAAACACACACACCCTAGTTGCGAGCTGATGCTTGACATGAAATTGGGGACCCCTTGACAAAAAGAGGCACACACACATCCTAGTTGTGAGTTGATGGTCGACATGCAACTGGGGACCCTTGACAAAAAGACACACACACACACACCTTGCGAGTTGGTTATCGACATGCAGTTGCGGATCCTTGAGACACACACACACACATAGACACACACACCCTAGTTGTGAGTTGATGGTAAACTTGCAATAGTGGGCCATGAATAAACACACACACACACACATCCCCTAGTTGCGAGTGGATGGTCAACATGCAACTGGGGGCCACGAATAAACACACACACACACACACCCTAGTTGTGAGTCGATGGGCAACTTGCAAGTAGGTATCCTCAACAAAACACACACCCCCTAGTTGCGAGTCGATGCTTGACATGCAATTGTGGACCCTTCACAAAAAGAGACACACACACACATACACCCTAGTTGCGAGTTGATGGTCAACTTGCAACTGGGGACCCCTTGACAAAAAGACGCACACACACACCCCTAGTTGCGAGTTGATGGTCAAGTTGCAACTGGGTGTTCTCAAACAAACACACACCTCCTAGTTGCGAGTTAATGGTCGACATGCAACCGGGGACCCTTGACAAAAAGACACACACACACCCCTAGTATAGAAAAAAAGAATAAAAGAACACAGTGACATAACAAAAATATCCAAAGCACACAGACACGTCAGGTCGTCTTCTTCTTCAGATTTCAAAACAAATAGTGGCGAAACTCTTAAAAAAACTAGTGGCGAAATGATGGTGGAAAAACTAGTGGCGAAACACTCACAAAAAATTTATACTATATAGAAAAAGAAAAGAAAAAAGAACACAGAGCCATAACAAAAATATCCAAAGCACACAGATAGGTCAGGTCGTCTTCTTCTTCAGATTTTGAAACAAAAACAAACAGAAAAATGGAAGAACAATGGAGGGAACGAGAGAACTGGGGGAGCGGAACAGGCGAAAGGAGAGGGACGACTCGGGTGGTGGCTAACGTATTGATCTAATGTACTCTTGTACTCTTGGGCTAGACTTCGTATATAGCCCATATCCAACAAAGGAGACGCCGGCCCAACAAAAAAACAAAAAAAAACAATTCCTCTCCGCTGTAGGCCTCCCGGCCCGACAAGAGGATACGAGGATCGATAGTGATGCGGGCAAACACTCGATCAAAACAAAGCAAAATAGATCGGACGGCTGGACATTTAGATGTGAGATCACTAAAAAACATCTAGATGTGAATTAGTCATTCTATTCTGTAAAAGAAACTAGTCTACGCAGAGGCTGGACCTTACATGTCATACAAAGCTACACGGTCTGGGACCGGCTACTGCTGACACTTCTCCGCCACCAGAGGGAGAACGCAACGGGCTGACTTAACCGATCTGCTGTTTGACTGTTCGGATCGGTCTCCCCCTGTGGCCGCTGGACCGATAGGTGTGTCATATCGCTGCTGTCTCAAAAGTCCAGGAACAAGCAGCTCGAACGGTGTCTACTGGGATCAGCCAAGGCTAACATGATTACACGAGGCCAAAGCAATCACGTATTGATATGCAAGAAGTACTATTTGGAAAGCAAAAATTTCCCTTAAAATTCAAATTTTCCGTTGGCAACTGTTTCAGGACGCTATCCTAACTAGAGATGTGATGAGTAGACGAAAGTGGTTGGAAAATCCTACCTGCTCCTTCTGTGCGGAGAGAGAAACATCCCAGCATCTCTTCTTCACTTGCCCTGTGGCCAGAGTCCTCTGGAGGACTGTAGGCTGTGTACTGGGCACGGATCTGTGTCCAAGTAACATTTGACAGTACTATTCATGGGCTTACATGTTTTTACCTGATGGGGAGAAATTTTATACCTTTGGTCTAGCAGGTTTCTGTTGGGCGATGTGAATTAATCGTAACAGTGTTACCTTTGAGTCTAAACAGATGAGGTCGCCTTTTGATGTGGTTTACTCTGCATGTGGTTTTCTTACCTACTGGGCAGGTTTGATGACAGGAGATTATCGAGAGATGATGGAGCGCGGAGCCAAGATGCTGAGGACCAATGTGTCGAACATGATGCGGATCTGTGCAGCGCCGAGGGGAACCTCAAACTGAGAGCTGAAGCGTTTGCTGCTGAAAGATAGTTCGTTTGCTCCTGCGTGAGTACTTAACTATATCTGGAAAAATAGTCCTTTCGCCCCTGCGTGGGCTCATGGTTTATGTCTGGAGTAATCCTTCTAAAAGTTGTTGGAATTCTCCTGGTTAGAGTTAGTCGGCTGGTTTTAGGATGTCATTGGGTTTTCGCCCCATGGTGAGCTGCTCGATGACGAGTGCTCATTGTGGGTTTCCCAGCGGTGCTTTGAGCTCGCTTCCCCTTTCTAGGTCTCCTTTTGAACTCTTAAAACTATTTGTATTTCCGTTATGCTAAGTAATGGAAAAAGGTTATGTCCGGCTCAAAAAAAAAGAAGAAAAAAGAAGTACTATTTGGGTACGTCCTCCAAAGCTTGATGGATGAGTGGGTGGATATCAAGGCCCACTAAACCTGCATGATGAATTTTGCTTCGATTGCTACGTCCGATGAAAAACCAGGTGTTCTCGACACCGATCTTTTGTGTCTATACATGTTAATTCTTTTAGAAAATATTTTGTTTTTCCTGCCATGTACTGTTCTATACAGGATGATCAGGGATGCACGTCAATGCACCAGAAGCACTTGCGTTCGTCCGTAATGTTGTGCGTGACTGCGTGAGGGACAAATGCGCAGACTGCCGCCTCTGTGATCCGGCTTACGATGCCGCGGCCAACTCATCCATCCGCACCGGCTTACAACACCGCGGTCGACTCGCCAGTCCGCACCGGCTTACAACGCCGTGGCCGGTTTATCTGTCTATTCCCGCGGTCGGCTTGGCCGTGATTGATTTTAACTTCATCATGGTCATTATCAACTCCGCGACGGATAATTTCTGATCTGACATATCAGGTGAGATCCATCCATTATATCTTTATGTTATATATTGCTTTATTTAAAAGAGCAATTACTCTGGCTTGCAAATTTATCCAATGCAGGACAAGTTGTCTACTGCAAAAGGGATTATTATATTATTGAGCTGTTGAATGACTCATGCCGGTTTATATCACGGTCAATTATGGAGAATCTCAAGCCAATTCCTCGAGTCGCTTTGAGACTCGGGAGCTATGATGATATGATTCAGTAAATGATTGCCAATTTAAAGCAGGCTCAAGAACTTCGGGTCATTGAAAGGAAAAATAACCCGGCCCCGGAGGTTACTGCCCTATTGGTGAAAAATTAAAGGCCGTTAGAAAATTTCCAGCTCAAAAAGAAGAATTCCGGTTTAAAATCCGGTTCAAGGGAAATTTGTCTTTCACAAAGCATTGAAGCTCAATATCCGGTTTAAAATTTCGGTTCAAAAAAGAATTGATCTCTCGCAAGTCCGAATTTCTCAGAAAGATTAAAGGTTGCCAAAGAGAACTTGTTGCCATAATGCGCGGTTCAAACATGGGTATCCTGCCTTATGGGCTTATCTTATTATGGTCACTTGGGGGCTTCCTGCTGATTGAGCGAAACTATGATTACCCTTTGATCCGGCCTATACGCCATTCTTACAAAACACTTGGGGGCTTGCTACCCAGGTTAAAGGGACCGAAGAGATTCTGTTGCAAAGCACAACTCAAACATAGATACCCACTGAGCACAGCTCAGAAATATTATTTGGAGGCTCTTTGTTCTAAAGGACAAGAGTTTTGATGACCCATGTAATAGGCTTAAAAGCCAGGCTTGAAAGCCAGGTGTATTCACCTAAAACGCCGGGTTATCCTGCCTTTTTAACTCTGCCACTCCGCCCAGGTAATTCTGGAACGACCCGCCGTACTTTTGACAAGTCAATCTTATACAGACCCCGAACTTATCAAAATTAAAATGACGATTGGTTGTGTGAGGTCCGGCTTATAAGGTTTAAAAGGTTTAACCCAGCGGCTGTGCGGCCCATGAAAGCACTTGAGATTTAAGCTTGGCGGCCTATGAAAGCTTTTTTCTGATTTATTATTTCTATTTGAACATTTTTGAGTTCATCCTTGTTTAAACAATTCAGGCCATGTAGCCTTAATCTTTATGACTCATATTTGAGCATATTTGAGGTTTTGATAACCCGTCCTGATAAAGGGCGTTAAGTTGCCAGGATATATTTGCCTTGAGCAATCAAAATCATGCCATTGCATGCCTACGAGTTAATACCCTCGATGGATTATATTATTCAAATCTTGAATAGCCAACATGGCTGGATTTTTATTATGGTTATCAATAATCAGTATTTTGATTGAGGTTTTCAAAGTCGCTTTAGCGCAATGGCTATTATTTTATCAATGGATATGAGTTATTTTACAATGGAAGGAATAGTCCTGAGTCGCTGCAGTCTTACGACCCGACACTTGGGGGCTACATTATTCAAGTTGAGATTACATCAAATATGCAAGTCTCATGTTGCTGCAAGCATGCATCATGACACTTGGGGGCTAATGCAAAGTCATTTTTACTGGCCTTATTGAAGAACCGACTCATCACATTATAATGAGCCGGCCCTTGGGAGCTACCAATTGCTCCTGACCGAAATTTAAGTCCCTGCTCATTATTGCATAATGACCCGGCCCTTGAGGGCTACACTGGTTGAAGTTTGTATGAGAATATGACAATTACAAGTTCCAGGCTGTTGCAAGCATGACAACCCGGCTCTTGGGGGCTACACATATGGAATACTAGATAATTTCCCCGCGCGTTGCTGCGGGACATCTGTGTACAATTTTCTGTAAATATTTGTTTTGCCATGGAAAATCATATCATCAATGTCTGAAATTTACTTATTTCAAGTCAGTTTTCATGTGGACTTAAATCCTAAGTACCTCTTTAATAGATGAACTCAACTAACATCAACAGAGATAGACTATGTATAAATGAAAATGACCGAATGATGGGTACCAAACAAAAAGGAGTTGACCAACAATGGAATATGTGTTCATATTTGACATTTCCAAGTGTATTAAGTATGTTCATTCACCGTCAATTTTACATTTGGATAATGGAAGACATTACACGCGTACATTCTTGATAGATGAACATGATGTTAGCTGATCAGTTTATATTTCAAGAGGACGGCCATAGAAAGTAAGGAACAATGAGAGGCATGACAAATAGTTAAACTCTAAATGGGTAGATCTAAATCCCAATGCAATTTGTATCTAGGATATCGTCAGAGTTGGGTTTCAGTTGAAGCTTTAAGTCCTTTGTTACAACACTGACCATAAAAATTGACCAATGCAACCAAAGGAAGCAATGCTCAAATAGTATAATGTGTAACATCGTAGGAGAAGGATGATAATCTACCAACAAAAGTAGTAGAGGCCAGAGTTGTATAGAAGAACTACTTATAAAGAAAATCCCAAATAGTTCCTGATAAGAAAACTGTAGTAGAGTATGACATTTTAGGAAAATTGTACATGCAACAAAATATAGGGAGCTGATGCCCCAATGGCATTGCTAAGACAATTGTGGTCCAAAATTCCAAAGCTTGTATCGATAAGCATAGCAAAGAAATGTGACCGTATTCACTTATATCTATTCAATGTCAGAAATCAAGAGGACATTATCCAAAATATTTTGCTACCAGTTCAAGATTCCAAAAAAACACCTAGAATAAGCTAATGCAAAGAAACCTTCCACCGGACATCTTTTTAGTGTTAATTAGTAGGCAGCGTTGCCCACACTACATGGGCATTACACCATTCTATACTACATAGGAAGTAGAGTAACTCATATATGCTTTGCCGTGATATAGTTGCGAGTACGCCGTATAGCTCCTAGCACTTATCTGGCTAGATGTAAAACTGGCATAACCATACAGGGATCTTACCGAGAGATAGAAACTATAGAAGATAAACACCCACTGAACAAACTCTTCATCATAGAGAATAATTCCACAAGTTGGTACATCGGATCCAAACTGCTAGGTCTATCTAAGAAAAAAGGTTATAGTAATTGAGAAATTGATCTGGCTTCCACTATACATAACTGATATTGATTTTATTAAATCAGTTGTGAGCCCTTACTCCAATATTTTGTTTACCTGTAAATGCAGAAAGAAGTACCTACTGACAAATAAAATATTTTAGAAGCACCATTAATCTATAAAGCTACGCTTACCCTTAAAAAACAAAGTGTTTGGATTACACTGAACAATTAACTCTTGATTAATAGAGAGAAATAACATTCACGAGTGCCACTTTGGCAAGATACATGAAAGCAAGCTCCTCAAAATGACAACTATCCAAATTTCAAAAAGCTGATGGATTGATTAGTAAGCAAGCAGGGAGCCACAGCAAGACATACACAAATATTCAGAGCCGTCGACAAAAGGCAGAGCATTACAGACGCTGGGCAAACACTACTCCAAGATCTGAAAATAGGAACTTTTCGCCATCTAGCGCTTGCAATCAAAATAGGAGGAAGCGCACCGTCCTTTGGTGTGGGTGATGTTGGGACATGACGCAAACCACAAATCAGATTTTCTAGTCCAAGCTATATCTATGTTTATACACGGTCAAGGTCGATCCAATGCTGCTGCAAGCCGTGGCTGTTAATGGAGGCCCTACCATGCGTTAACATCAGCCCACCCATACCTTCGAGGCCGAAAAAAAGTTGTCCACCGGCTTGGCACTTGGCCGACGCGACGTTCACTCCATGATTCAGTCGCTGGGCAGAGCATCCTTCCAGGAGAGACTCCAGTGGTCGGTCTGATTCCGCCCACAAACATAAGTGACGACCGCATGCTGCAGCCTCCTATCCATGCCTTCCATCTGTGGGAGTGGCGAAAGAAGCAGGTTTTGACATAGGCCACCAAGGACAGCGGCAGGGGCGGAGGAAGAGGGGAGGCAGCGGGCAGAGGCTGAGGAGGAGGGGAGGTGTTGCGGAACGGCGACCATGCCAAAGGGGTTGACGACACACATAGATCGAGGGGAGGCAGCGGGCAGCGCCGGCAAAGGCGGACGTGCCGTAGACCAGCGACCATGCCAGAGGGGCGGACCACATGCAGAGATCGAGGGGACGTAGCGAGGAGCCCCCACTGAGCCTGGAAGGGGAGGGGAGGTGCCACGGACAGGCGACCTGCCACGAAGAGATTGCTTCCTAGCCTCCGCACTCTATACCATTGCTAGTGGAGTAGATTGGTCCTTTATTTATGGATAGAGAGAGAGTGGAAATGGAAGGATGGTGGGGGCAGGACGATTGTGCTTCTCTTTGCTAATTGACACCATTGAGCTTCGGTGTTAATTTAAGACTGGAAAACAGAGAGACCAGATGCAATTCTAGATGCTAATAGAAATTAGTTACATGGAAAAATAATTGATGGTGTGGCAAGTTGCTGAGGTGGATAGGTTGCATGTTAAGAGAAATATGGTAGTGGGGATGAACTATTTAGGTATTATAGATTCAGTTTTTACTAGTGACTGAGATGAACAACATGGATTTCTTCAAAGTGGTTATTTATATTGAAGTAAGTCTTAAGTCATCACTTTGCTCTGCTCGAGACTTGGGGGCTACAGGTAACACAGATATAAGGGAGAAATATTTTCAAATTCTCAGTTTTGAGCAAACCAGATTGACCGGCGTCACTAATCATTATGACCTGGTGTCTGCAACAATCATAACCTGGCGTCATCAATAATCATGAACCGGCATTGACAACAATTATGATTCGGCATCATTTGTTTATAACCTGGCGATTTTGGTAATCATAAATTGACAAGATCTACACCTTCATACCGGCTGAAAATCAGATGAGTATTTCAAGACCAATATTTCTTAAGCATTAGGAGCTGAATCAAATATTCTTCACAATATATTTCTGTGAGAAGCCAATATGAGCAAATTGATTATGAAGCTGGTCTATTGACCCGGACTGTCCAGAAGAAGGGAATGACAAGGAGTTAAGGATGATCAGGTGCCGGCTTACAAAATATTTAACCCGGAGCACAACCTGTCAAATTTGTTCTTGTGTTTATATTATTGAAGATTAGTTTAACATGGATAAATCCAAATTAAATTGGGGGCTAATGTCGGGGATATACCCCGCGGTGTAACCCGGCTGGATGTATGACCCAGATGAATCTTGGCGACTCACTGGTGACCCGCCCGGAGCTTGGCGACTCACGGGTAACACGCTCGATCTTGACGGCTCATTAGTAACCCAAGGCCAAGTATGCCGGCTCGTATTATGGTGGGCCGGCTTAAGATGAAAGGCATAAGGAATATTCTTCTACAAAGGAAGCAAGACTAGGACTCCATTTGTAATAGAGTAATCCTAATCCTAATAGCACCAGTCATGTAAGCCGCCCCTTCAACATATATAAGGAGGGGAAGGGCATCTCAAGAGGGATAAGTTTTCATAAGGTTTCACAAGTTAGGTTTAGACAGACAAGTCAATAGATCTTGAGATAAGCACCCTTGTAATCGTGATCATCATTATCAATATCAATGAAGCAGGATGTAGGTTTTTACCTCCACCATGAGGGGCCGAACCTGGGTAAAACCTCGTGTCTCTCGTCCCGCTCAACCACTCTCAAACTACTACATAGATGCGTTGACCTCATGACTAAGTCCTAACACGAAGGACATCTGCCGTGACAATTCCACGACAGGTGCTTCCATGGCCATGGGCGTCAAGCTCCGCGAGGGGTGCCCGACATGGCTGCCGGGGCACTGCCACACTAGATGCAGCTCCGCTGATGGCCTGTTCCAGCTTTTCTTCTCAACGGCGTGTGTCATTGGATGGGTAGCTAAGTCGGTCGGTGTTAATATATGATGGTGTCGGCTGTTGTGATAATTTTCATCAGGTTTTTAGCTAAAAATAACTTAAGCCTACGTTTTTCTAAAAAAAATAACTTGTCACACAGGTGTCCATAATCATGGAACACAAGTCCTCGAGTTTTCTAAAAACAAAGGGTACGGAGTCCTTGAGCTACAAGTCGTCAAGGGCTATGAGGTCAAGCTTTCCGTATTCTACTCAAACTAGAAATTGCAGAGTCCGCCCGTGTGCATCAATTCCGTATCAAGGCACCTCTCCGGCGACTGCGACGGTGCGACCTTCCCCGTTATCCCCGGCGTATCAATGGTGAAACAATCCTTGTCGGGGTCTTCCAACCGATGGTCCTCCCTAGCCATGCTGGTGAGTCACAGTCACGACCAAGAAACCAGCTCTGATTAATTTGTTTTCCATGCATGCATGCCAAATTAATCAATGCATGCAGGAGGATGGAGACGATCTGATCAGCAAGCTGCCCGACGAGGTTCTGGTCAGCATCGTCATGTCGGTTGATTCCTTCAAGCCGAAGCACTACCGCAGGCCCAGGCCGGAGTTGCGCCACGAGTACGCAGATCGAGCCAATGCCGCCATGATCGAAGCGGCTCGGGCCAATGCCGCCATGATCGGAGCAGCTCGGGCCAATGCCGCCATGATCGGAGCAGCCAGGAATAAGACCAGAAGCCTTTACGCCATCGACGTCCTGCGCCTGGAGTTCTACCTGGGCGACCATTCCGTCTCCATTGGCCGGGCCGTCGCCGACGCCATGGCGACGCACAAGGTCGGTCTGGCCGTGTTCACGATCTTGACCCCGAAGGAGATCTGGCAATGCAGCAACAGTGATCTGCTGGCCTACGGGAGGCAGCTCCGGTCGTTCGTCGGCGCTTGTCGGAGCGCATTCGGTGGCATCGCGCGCCTCAAGCTGCAAAATCTGAGGCTACCAGATGACGGCTTGCCCAAGATCCTGAGCACGTGCAAGCGGCTAGAGTTTCTCATGCTGTTGTGTACAACTGCGACGCGGGGCATCTGTCTGTGCCGCAGGTGGAGCACCCGCGGCTCAGCGAGCTCAAGATCGTCGACTGCGACTTCGAGAGGGTGGAGCTCAAGTGGCTGCCGGAGCTCACGCTGCTCACCGTTTCCCGCTGGATCTCTCCGCATGACCCGGTGTCTTTCGGCCATGTCCCGCTGCACAGAAGCGTGAGCATGGCTAATACTTGTCTTACTGACCACAAGGTGCTCAGTCTGAGTGAGCTCCTCGGCGATGCCGCCATAAACCAACTACGTTTGGACCTTCAAAGCGAAAGAAAGGTTGGTGAAGGTGATCGATGCGATGCATGCATGTACTACCATGAGGTTCATCTTTACGGATCTTTACGCAGATTTGGTTGGCACATATTCTGCATTAATCTTGATCGATGTTTTCCAGATTTGGGTTAAGCATGAAGATCCAGATCGATAAACTACGGCGGGTGTTTCAGGAACTACACGAACCGTTCATTTGGTTAACATTTCAGAAGAATGTGACTTGACTTGGACAATGTTCATTCTGCTTGGTGCACCTTCGCTCAAGGAGCTATGTATCATGGTTATGTCTTAATTGGCGAATATTCATTTCTAAGCCCGGGCTCATCTGCATCAGGTAAACAGTAAATTTAAACAAATACTAACAAAAATATATAAATCCAATTTTTTTCATGGAAAATTTTTCAGTGCGTGAGCTCCGTGCCAATTTTCAGCGCGTTTGGTCATTTGAGTAGGTCTCAGCAAAACAAACAAAATTGATACAAACAGTACATGAATAGTAAATTGTTTCACCGACCCCAAATTTGTCTTTTTTGCTGAGAGTTATTCAGATGTCCAAATGCACTGAAAAATTGTACGGATCTCATGCATTGAAACAGCTTCCATGATTTTTTTAGGAGTTTTTGAATTTTTCTACTATTCTTTTCTTTTTTACTGTTCATGGCGGGAGCAGATGATCTTGTTAGCCAGTCGTCGCTCTCCTTAATTTGTACCTTTATAATCTTCAAATCTCTTTTGTTTCCACTACATGGATGGTCACATCATGTTTTAAAGTTGCAATGTGTGCAATCTCATTTAGAAGCTTAAGCTTTCTAGACCAACTTGTACTCCCTTCATTCCAAAATATATTGAATATTTAGTTTTTCAAAGGTAAAACAATTCTATGCTTGACCAAGTTTATGGAAACTATATCAACATCCACAATACAAAATTAGTATTATTATATTCATTATGTATTTTTATATTTATCAATTTAGCATTTTAGATGTTGATATTTTATTCTAGAAACTTTGTCAAACATCGATACATCGTTTGTCAATACATCTAGCAGAAAATCCGGAGGCTCTAATTTCCACACAATACGCACTACATTAAGGAATGGAGATAGTTATACTTAAGTATATAATTTGGAAAAACTGTTTTCTTCTTACCAAATAAAAATAAAAAAATTGTCCTATCAAATGCAGGTGCGGGATCATTTATGTGAAATGTTTACAGATCCGGGGGAGAGGAAGAACTACTCTTTTAGAAAGGAGAAGAAGAACGAGGGATTAGAGCTCGATGCACAATTTGCATCTGGATTCAAGCACAACAAGCTGGCCGTGCTTAGGATCTACATGTTTCAGTCAGAAGAGAAGTTCATTAGCTACATTTGGAGTGTCATGGAAGTATCCGTTGGTCTCGAAAACGTATACCTTTATGACATGAAAGTGTGCGGGAGATGCCACCTCCTGATTCGAAAGTCATCCAAATACCCATGGAAACCAAGGCACAAAATTTCACTCGCAAACAAAATCAAGCGGATGCGCTCGTCCGAGAAGGTTCACTCCTGCTGAATTCGGAAGATTGTTAGTGTTGACATGCTCTTTTGCCTTAAAAGCGAGATTGTTATTACACAATTAAGTTGTCCTTTTGATGCATTGCATGGTGGCTGGCAGTAGAATTATGTTGCATGAGTAACTCTTTTTGGGAGCGTGACATAGTACTACATTTCCCTTTGAGATAGTTTTAGTGACCCCTCTAAAATTATTTTAGAGGTTTAGCTCTTTTACAGTATTGTGATACTTCTAAACCATGCATACGAGTACCTGATAGTTCTGGTAAAGGTTAAGCGCTTCATTTCTCAAAGAACATAAGAAGGTTTTTTACTTTACCAAAATATGGTTCTACCATTTTGCTTAAAGATTTCCATGCCAACTAATCAGATGTCACAATATCTTTAGTTCTTGCTCTAAACTTTAACTCATCAAATAACCCCGTGAAATAGCAAACCCTTGAATTTTAGGGAGTTAAAAGTTTGTACATCTAATCCTTTCCCTATTATTTAACTCTAAATCCAAACTAGTAGTCTGAAATATAACCAATTAGTTGTCTGAAATATAACCTTTCATCAAGAAAAAGAAGAAGAAGTTGGAGCTAATTAGAATGCCCACCAACCTTCCGTTAGCTCCTTGGGCCATCTTCAATGCAAGACGTCAAGATAGACACTTAGGGAAATAAAACAAGTCTTGTAAATTCAAAAACCCATCAAAGCACTTATCGTTTCAATGTTGAATGTTAATTATAGGGCGCTAAGGAAACCGGCCGCATCACACATTGTTGCATCTCATAAGAAAAAACTGCACAAGCGCTCGTTTCCTTTTATTGCGTCGATGCCATACTTGACATCAGGATTGGATGGCCCAACTACCCATCAACCAAAAAATCAATCCCGGCACCCTACGCTATGTCACAGCATTGTAGATTGCCTTATAAAGCTAGCATGCATGCATAACTGCCCACCAACCACCTTTCGTTCGCACCACCATTATAAAACCCATTGCATACATGGCAGCCTCTTATCTTTGCATGTAGTCTTCTTACCCACCATAGCTTTCTTCACCAAGCCTACTCAAGGAAATCAATATCATATAGTATATGTATCTACACTAGTAGTACCAATCTGATATTGGATAAGTGTGCGTTAGGAATGAGAGGTGTTCGGAAAGATATCCTTTGACGAGGCTTGCCTACCGGTTTCCTTACTTGTTGTGGTATTAGTGTGGAGGGTGACCAAAGTTTTTGGAAAGACATCCTCCGTGCAGGCTGAACTTCTGATCCGCCCACGTCTTGTGTTTTTTTATGTGGATTGCCGGCGCCTTGTAGTGAACTAGTGATACCGATTAGTTTTCCTATGTATAGAATGCGTGCAAGAGTGTGACCATTATCTGGAAAATACCGGTGTGTTCGAATAGTAGCAGCATTTAATCACAAAGCCTGTCCATGTGTCTTCTCTTTATCATCCCGCATTAAACCCACCTCTTTCCATCTTTCCATTTTCTCCCCATTACACCCCGTGTTGGGCACATGATTTTCCATATCTCAATTTCTCTCCAATTACATTAGTGAGCACACAATTGCACGACGATTTATAGCTATGTAGGGAACTAGTGCGAGTTTTTTGATAGTGAGGCAATTGCCATGAAGGTGCGAGATCTTGCAGATGATCTCACCATGTTAGGTCGGGGAGGTGTCACATTAGGCGAACCTCCATGTGGAGCGTGGCTTCTGATAGAAGCACAAGATCGGGCTGTCTGCGGACTGAAATCGACGCGGCAACTTCTTTGACGACGACGAGCACGATTCCTGATATATTGAGGGGTGGAAATGGACAAATAATGGGGATGTTTTTACATTAAAGCACTTGTATACCTTCAATTTCATATCCACAACAATATTTAATGCAAATCATATCACAAACTACATAACACTCATTAGAGATATTTAGAATACTATGAGACGGGATTTCACTATGTGGTAGCTATAGATTAGAGTGGTGATATGTATCACTCATTGCGAACGATACAGCTGGGCCAGCCATGTCGCTCTTCGTGGGCTAACACACGAAGCTCCTGCTCGGTTCGTTCGCTCGTTTCAGTTTTCTCTGCTCGCCCCTCTATTGTTGCATATAAAATCACTCGTCCTCTACTACTGACAGAGTATTTTATTTGTTTTAAAAAATTCATGAAATAAGAAAAATGTGAATTTAAAGATGTTCATAAATTTCAAAAAAAATGTACGTGATAATGTGCATCTCTTATGTCACCAAGTCGTTTTGGCCATTGAAACTTACAAAACAACACATAGGCATGTTGGAGGCTGGAACATGGGATGTTTGACATTGTCACCAGGCTGAGGGGGCTCCCTCAAAAGCTGTTTATTTAGGTAGTCAAAAAACAAGAAATTTGCAGTTTTGTTAGCATTGCATCTTTGGCAAGAAGACACGTCTGAGTTTCAGTAGGTCTGTGCACACGACGAGGGCCATTCTTGACTATGGGCATACTAATTTGTGGGGTGAAGCACCGGTTACATCAGTTGGAGGTGGAAAATATTTTCTTACCTTTGTTGATAATTTCAGCGGGAAGGTTTGGGTCTATGTCCTAAAGTCCAAGGATGAGACATTTTCTCGTTTCCGCCAGTGAAAGGCTAAGGTGCAAACTCAGACAAGAGAGAAGGTCAAATATTTGAGATCAGACAATGGCACAGAGTTCCGCTCGTGACCGTTTGAAACATTTTTTCAAGACGACGACATTACCAAACACTACACCGTTATTGGCACTCCATAGAAAAATGGAGTAGTGGAAAGTATGAATAGGACACTACTAGAGAGGACCTGTTGGCTGTTGCATGTTTCTCCCATCCTGGGTTACCACAATCACTCTAGGCAGAAGTAGTTACCACAACTTGATACTTAGTAAATGGGCCACCTTCGACAACTATTGGGTTAAAGACACCAGAGGAGGTGTGGACAGGCAATCCACCCAAATATGGTGACTTGAGGATATTTGGTTGTCCGGCTTATGCTCACATTCACCAGAACAAATTGGAACCAGGAGCATTGAAGTTTATCTTCCTTGGATATGGTGATGGATTCAAGGGATATCATTTGTGGTGTAAAGATGTAAAACCCACAAAGGTGATCATCAACAGAGATGTGACGTTCGATGAGATGGTAATCGTTGCTCCAACTTGTCGACTGTTGATAGAGGCTTCCACTCCAGGTGGAGCTCCTATAGGTGGTTCTTCAAGGGCAGAGCAAGTAACACAGAGAGTTACTTTTGAGGTGGAGACTCCAGTGACGAAGTCTATCATAGTTCACAGTCAGTAGTAGCAATAGCCATTTTTTCAGATTCAGGGTGACACAGATGATGTAGATGTTGATTCAGATGCAGCAGATAGTCAGTCAGAGGATACAGTTTCAGGTGGAGCTTCTCAGGCTCCACATTCTCCTATAGCACATCGTCTACAGAGACCGAGAATAGAACTAGATCTTTGTGGAGATTGGGTCACACCAGTGGCAAGAGCCAGAGGTACATTTATTTTTGCTTTGATAATTGCTGAGGATATTATTCATGATGAGCGTAGCAATGATCGTGAGGTAGTTAGTAGTTCTCACGCAGCTAATTGGGTCCAGGCTATGACAGAAGAGATAGAATCACTACATAAAAATCAGACTTAGGATTTGGATTTGCCGCCTAAAGGGTGCAAAATTGTTTGTTGCAAATGGGTGTTTAAAGTCAAAGAAGATTCTCAAGGTGTTGGTACTCCAAGGTGCAAATCTAGATTTGTGGCGAAGGGCTTCGGTCAAAAAGAAGGAATAGACTGCGAGGAGGTATTCTCGCTAGTTCTGAAGCATACTTCGATGTGTGTTTTGCTAGCTTTGGTTGCTCTATATGACATGGAATTAGAGCAAATGGATGTGAAGACAATTTTTCTTCATAGTGATATTGAGGAGATCTTTATAACACAACCATAAGGCTTTGTGGCTGAAAGAAAATAAGGCCATGTTTGTTTGCTAAAGAAGTTATTGTATGGCTTAAAGCAATCCCCAAGGCAGTGGTATCACAGATTTGACACTTATGTTAGTAGTCATGGATTTTAGAGAAGCCCATATGATGGTTGTCTGTTTCACTAGGTACTTGCAGATGGCACCAGAGTGTATATCTTGCTTTATGTTGATGACATCCTTATTGCAGGAAAGAGTCATTCTGCTATTGATAATGTAAAGGCCATGCTCAACAGTGAGTTTGAGATAAAGGATTTGGGTGCAGCCAAGAGATTATTGGGCACGGATATTCGCCGTGACTAGTCTTGGGGTAGACTTTATCTCTCACAGAGTGAGTACATTGAGAAGGTTCAACATCACTTTCACATGTCACAGGCAATGCCAGTTTCTACTCATTTGGCTACACATTTTAAATTGTCTTCTTTATCAGAGCCTTTAGATAAACTAGGATGCCCCTCCGTTTAATAAACCTGGCACTCTTGGCTTTAACTAATTTGAACTTTTGGTTTGTTTCACCAAAATGATTTCAATAGATTTGTTGTGGATTTTTCTCTTCTTCCTTTTTTGTGATAGAAACTTAACTCGCCTTTTCACTATTGTAGATGCTCTAGCAAAGCCCAGCTGACAAATTGTGATAGAAACCTTAAGTCACATTCTTTGCTAACATTGTGCCATGGTAGAGCGGAAACAAGGAGGAGCATGAGACAAACAGAAGTGCGCGCACTCCTATGTGTCTTGCTTGTAGCGAGACAAAAGGCTGCCTCGCCTGAAGCCAGCGTGAGATTGGGCTAGCCTAGTGTGCGGGAGGCCACAAACCTCAAAAGCGCTTGTTCTTTTCACTGTCCTTTCCACATATTTTCTTTTCTTTTTTTGGTTTTTTTTATATTTTCTTTATACTTCTTCTTTATACTTAATTTTTTATTATATATATATATTACAAACTTTTTTACATAAGTTTTTGAAAAATGTTAATCATGCATTCAAAATGTTAAATGTGTATAGAAAAGTGTTTCTGATGTATATAAAAAATATGTAATGTGTAAGAAAATTAGACAAAAAATTAAAAATCGTTAATCATGTATTTGAAAATATATATTTAACATGTATAAAAAAATGATTCCTAATGCGGACGACAAAAGTACAACGCGTATAAATAGTAGACATTACAACAGGTATTGTAAAAATGTTAATTCTGCATTTAGAAAATGATAAACATGCATTTTTTTTCTGATCTATACTAATACTTTACATTGTGTGTGGAAAAGTAGACATGAAAAACAAAATAAATGTTAATAACATATTTAAAATATGGTCAATGTATACAAAAAATGTTTTAGATGTATACCATTTTTTCATGTATTTAAAAAATGTTAAACATGTATAAAAATATTCCTGATGTAAACGTAAAATGTACATTGCGTCAAAAAAATGGTTATTACCATTAAAGAACGTTCACCATGTATTTGAAAAAAATGCTGACCAGGTATTCAATAAAGTGTCCAAAACATGTATTTAAGAAAAAAATGTACATCATGTATTTAAAAAATGTTTAACGTGTATCAAGAAAATGTTTTGCATTTACAATAAAAATATACATTGTGTACTAAAAAAAGTAGACATGCATTGAACAAAGAAGTAGCTGATGAAAAACTGACAAAGAAACGAAGAGAAAACCAATGAAAACCAGACAAACCAAAGAAATGAATGGAAAATAATGCAAACAGGGAAACCGAAAAAGGAACAAAGATAAACGAACAAAACCGGAAAAGAAATAAAAATAGTAAATAAAAATAAAAAAGTGAAGACGGAGAAAGAAACAAAGAAAAAGAAAGAAAAGAGAAACCAGTAAAAATTGTGAAAGAAACAAAGAAAACCGATGAAAACAAAGAAAAACAAAAAACAAAAGAAAACCATGAAGAAAACAGAGAAAACCGAATGAAGAAATCAAAGAAATTAAAAAGAAATAACGGAAGAAAAATACCAAATCAGGATGCCAACCATGAGAAGATTACAACTCAGCTATCCAAAAAGAAACAGTGAAACAGACAGACCCAGTTATGACGGGGGAACAAACCTTCACGCGAGGTGACACAGAAGCCACACTTGCTATAAGCGATGTATAGTCTTTGAGCAGAAGTGCCACCATCAGAGCAAGTCTAATAATGCCTAGTCTGCTGACTATAAGACTCCTCATGCCATAAAAATCCTAGTCGGAGGAGTGAACAGATTGGAGAGAGAGTTGAGTAGGCTCTTATTCTACAGTCTGACTATAGCACATGGATTAAGAAAAAAACTAGTATGCCTGCAATTTTCTTCCAATCATATGATTTGTTGATGCAAAAATTAAATGTTTAGAGCCAACCTAATGGCCAATTTAAGAGCCAACCTATTATATGAGTATTTTTCATGAAGGCTTTAGATAACATGTCATCTCTCTATCACCAGCAGCCCGCTACATTATTAACCATGCTCTCATTGATCTTAGTGTTAAGGATGGAACTAGAAGTATATCATGTCTTAATTGCATTGTGACTGCACTCCTCGGGAATGGTTAGGTGTTGTGCATGTGTCTAAGGCAATAACTGGGAAAACAGTGTGGCGGTAGGGATTTGTCATTGGCCTTGTATAGGGGAATTTTCAGATTTTGTGGTTGCTTTGTATAACAGAGCAGATGGTTCATATACTTGGGATTTGAAACATTTATTGTCTGATCACACATTTCAAATTTCTGAAATACTACCTTCTCATGAATCAAAGCTAATTAAGACGCACACCAACCTTTGTCTAGCTCCTCACTTATAAAGCCCACTACCCATAGCTAACTCGTCTCCTTTGCGTGTATATTGTCTTGTTTACCCTCTTATGTACCTTTGCATCTTTTACCCCGCTAGTTAAATTGATGACCAAAATTCCCATGCCCAACTTATATTCACACCCGGAAGGAGTACCAAAGGAAATGAATCAGATGCGCAACTAGTAGTACTAATCTGGTATTGGATAGGTCTATGTTGGGAATGCGAGGTGTGCAGAAAGACATTCTTAGCCGAAGCGTTCCTTCCAATTGCTTCATTCTTTGCAGTATTACTGGGTTGCAAATCGCCACCGTTGGAGATGGCACCCTTCATGGAGGCTTTCCTTCTGGCCGACCCTCGTGTTGTAGATCCACAACATGCACAGGGAGATGAGGAACATTGCTAGTTGCCAAAGGTGAGCCGTCATTTACATTGCGGGACAGAATTTGCTGGTCATCTACATAGCACAATTGATGGACTGAGACACGAGGACGATGTCCATTACTTGCACTAAAGTTTGCCCCTGCATTTCTCTCAACTCGACATTAAACGAACCTCTTTCTATCTCTCCATTGCACCAGTGAGCACACATTTGCACGGTGAGTTTCATCTTGGCAGGGAACTAGCCTGAGGATTACAATATGATGCGACGGCCATTGAGGCGCAAGATATTGCTGATGGTCGGGCCATGGTTGGCTAGGTAGTCATCAGACCCGGTGGAGCTCGACATGGCCGGTGGCCGCTGAGAGAGGCACTGGATCTGGTGGTCTGCAGACTGACATCAGCGCCTCAAACTTCTCCAATTACATCCAGGGCCGGTCCTTGTGGGAAATTAAAGAAAACTGTTGGAAAATACAAAGGAACACTTAGGGCATGTTTGGTAGCCCGCATCGAGCCCAACCAGGCCCGTGTGGGAAGGAAGAGGCCTGTTTGGTTGCCTGGTTTCACTGTTGGGCCCGCATCGCATGCTTCTGAAAGCAGCCCAGAGCCTGGCTCGCTGGAAACGCTCGGATTAGCAGTTTCTCGCGAGCCAGGTTGAGTGTGGCGCGAGATCGCACGGGCGGGTGCGACGCGAGAGCGAGGGTGGATGGCGGGAGATGGGAAATCTGGCG
Source organism: Triticum urartu (assembly GCF_003073215.2). Taxonomy (NCBI): domain Eukaryota; kingdom Viridiplantae; phylum Streptophyta; class Magnoliopsida; order Poales; family Poaceae; genus Triticum; species Triticum urartu. The sequence continues at coordinate 694,558,621 of NC_053024.1, forward strand.
CGCCGTCCCGGTGCCAAATCTAGCCTCACCCCCTTTAACTCGCTCACCCATAGCCAGTACCCCCTTTCTTCCCTACTGCCTCACCACTGATACGTCTCCAACGTATCTATAATTTTTTATTGTTCCATGCTATTATATTATCTGTTTTGGATGTTTAATGGCCTTTATTGTGCACTTTTATATTGTTTTTGGGACTAACCTATTAACCAAAGGGCCAGTGCAAATTGCTATTTTTTGCCTATTTCAGTGTTTCGCAGAAAAGGAATATCAAACAAAATCCAAACGGAACGAAACCTTTGCGAGGATCTTTTTTGAAACAAACGCAATTCAGGAGACTTACAGTGGAGGCCAAGGAAGCAACGAGGCGGCCACCAGGTAGGGCGGCACACCCAGGGGGGTAGGCGCGCCCCCACCCTCGTGGCCCCCTCGTAGCTCCACCGACCTACTTCTTTAGCCTATATATATACTCTTATACCCTGAAAACATCCAGGGGAGTCACGAAACCACTTTTCCACTGCCGCAACCTTCTGTACCCGTGAGATCCCATATAGGGACCTTTTTCGGCGATCTGCCGGAGGGGGATTCGATTACGGAGGGCTTCTACATCAACACCATAACCTCTCTGATGACATGTGAGTAGTTTACCACAGACCTTTGGGTCCATAGTTATTAGCTAGATGGCTTCTTCTCTCTCTCTTTGGTTCTCAATACAAAGTTCTCCTCGATGTTCTTGGAGATCTATTTGATGTAATACTTTTTGCGGTGTGTTTGCCGAGATCCGATGAATTACGGGTTTATGATCAAGTTTATCTATGAACAATATTTGATTCTTCTCCCAACTCTTATATGCATGATTTGATATCTTTGCAAGTCTCCTCGAATTATCAGTTTGGTTTGGCCTACTAGATTGATCTTTCTTGCAATGGGAGAAGTGCTTAATTTTGGATTCAATCTTGCAGTGCTAGATCCCAGTGACAGAAAGGGAACCAACACGTACTGTATTGTTGCCATCGAGGATAAAAAGATGGGGCTTATATCATATTACTTGAGTTTATCCCTCTACATCATGTCATCTTGCCTAATGCGTTACTCTGTTCTTATGAACTTAATACTCTAGATGCATGCTAGATAGCGGTCGATGTGTGGAGTAATAGTAGTAGATGCAGAATCGTTTCGGTCTACTTTACACGGACGTGATGCCTATGTTTATGATCATGCCTAGATATTCTCATAACTAAGCACTTTTCTATAAATTTCTCGGCAGTAATTTGTTCACCCACTGTAATATTTTCTATCTTGAGAGAAGCCACTAGTGAAACATATGGCCTCTGGGTCTATTTTACATCAGATAAGTTTCCGATCTACAATTCTAGTTTACTATTTATTTTGCAATCTTTACTTTCCAATCTATACAACAAAAATACCAAAAATATTTATCTTATTATCTTTATCAGATCTCACTTTTGCAAGTGGCCGTGAAGGGATTGACAACCCCGTTATCGCATTGGTTGCAAGGTTCTTATTTGTTTGTGCAGGTACTAGGTGACTTGCATGTAGTCTCCTACTGGATTGATACCTTGGTTCTCAAAAACTGAGGGAAATACTTACACTACTTTGCTACATCACCCTTTCTTCTTCAAGGGAAAACCAACGCATGCTCAAGAGGTAGCAAGAAGGATTTCTGGCGCCGTTCCTGGGGAGATCTACGCTCAAGTCAAGACATACCAAGTACCCATCACAAACTCTTATCCCTCACATTACATTATTTTCCATTCACCTCTCGTTTTCCTATCCCCCACTTCACCTTTGCCGTTTTATTCGCCCTTTTTCCGTTCGTCTCTTTTCGCTTGCCTCTTGTGTTGGGGAACGCAGTAATTTCAAAATTTTCCTACGCACACACAAGATCATGGTGATGCATAGCAATGAGAGGGGAGAGTATCCTCTATGTACCCTCGTAGACCATAAGCGGAAGCGTTATGACAACGCGGTTGATGTAGTCTTACGTCTTCACGATCGACCGATCTAGCACCGAAGATACGGCACCTCCGTGATCTGCACACGTTCAACTCAGTGACGTCCCGTGAACTCACGATCCAGTAGAGCTTCGAGGGAGAGTTTCGTTAGCACGATGGAGTGATGACAGTGATGATGATGCTACCGGATTAGGGCTTCGCCTAAGCACCACTACGATATGATCGAGGTGGATTATGGTGAAGGGGGGCACCGGACACGGCTAAAAGATCAATGATCAACTTGTGTGTCCATGGGGTGCCTCCCCCCCCCCCGTATATAAAGAAGTGGAGGAGGGGGAGGAGGCTGGCCTCCTAGGAGCGCCCCAAGGGGAGTCCTACTCCCACCGGGAGTAGGATTCCACCCCTTCCATGAGTAGGAGTAGGAGGGAAGGAAGGAGAAGAGAGGGGGAAGGAAAAAGGGGGCGCCCCCCTTCCTAGTCCAATTTGGACTAGAGGGGGAGGGGGCGCGGCCTGCCCTGGCCGCCCTTTCCTCTCTCCACCAATGCCCATGAGGCCCAATACACTCCCCGGGGGGTTCCGGTAACCCCCGGTACTCCGGTATTCGTCCAAACTTACTCGGAACCTTTCTGATGCCCAAACATAGTCATCCAATATATCAATCTTTATGTCTCGACCATTTCGAGACTCCTCGTCATGTCCGTGAGCAAATCCGGGACTCCGAACTACCTTCAGTACATCAAAACACATAAACTCATAATACCGATCGTCATCGAACGTTAAGCGTGCGGACACTACGGGTTCGAGAACTATGTAGACATGACTGAGACATGTCTCCGATCAATAACCAGTAGCGGAACCTGGATGCTCATGTTGGTTCCTACATATTCTATGAAGATCTTTATCGGTCAGACCACATAACGTTATACGTTGTTCCCTTTGTCATCGGTATGTTACTTGCCTGAGATTCGATCGTCGGTATCCCAATACCTAGTTCAATCTCGTTACTGGCAAGTCTCTTTACTCATTCCGTAATGCTACATCCTGTAACTAACTCATTAGCTACATTGCTTGCAAGGCTTATAGTGATGTACATTACCGAGAGGGCCCAGAGATTCCTCTCCGACAATCAGAGTTACAAATCCTAATCTTGATCCATGCCAACTCAACAAACACCATTGGAGACACATGTAGAGCACCTTTATAATCACCCAGTTAGGTTGTGACGTTTGGTAGCACACAAAGTGTTCCTCCGATATTCGGGAGTTGCATGATCTCATAGTCATAGGAACATGTATAGTTATGGAGAAAGCAATAGCAACAAACTAAACGATCATCGTGCTAATCTAACAGATGGGTCAAGTCAATCACATCATCCTCTAATGATGTGATCCCGTTAATCAAATGACTACTCATGTCTATTGTTAGGTAACATAACCATCATTGATTCAACGAGCTAGTCAAGTAGAGGCAAACTAGTGACACTCTGTTTGTCTGTGTATTCATGCATGTACTAAGTTTCTGATTAATACAATTCTAGCATGAATAATAAACATTTATCATGATATAAGGAAATATAAATAACAACTTTATTATTGCCTCTAGGGCATATTTCCTTCAGTCTCCCACTTGCACTAGAGTCAATAATCTAGATTACATTGTAATGATTCTAACACCCATGGAGTCTTGGTGTTGATCATGTTTTGCTCGTGAGAGAGGCTTAGTCAACGGGTTTGCAACATTCAGATCCGTATGTATCTTGCAAATCTCTATGTCTCCCTCCTTGACTTGATCGCGGGTGGAATTGAAGCATCTCTTGACGTGCTTGTGTTGGAAATATGCCCTAGAGGCAATAATAAATTAGTTATTATTATATTTCCTTGTTCATGATAATCGTTTATTATCCATGCAAAAGATTTTCATTGGACCCGATGCACTAGGTATGACACCTAGATCGGATATGAACTCCTTCATCCAGACTCCTTTATTTGCTGCTTTCGAAGCAGCTATGTATTCCGCTTCACACGTAGATCCCACCAGGACGCTCTGCTTGGAACTGCACCAACTGACAGCTCCACCATTTAATAAAAACATGTATCTGGTTTATGACTTAGAGTCATCCGGACCAGTGTCAAAGCTTGCATCGACGTAACCGTTTACGACGAGCTCTTTATCACATTCATTTACAAGAAACATATCCTTAGTCCTTTTCAGGTATTTCAGGATGTTCTTCACCATTGTCCAGTGATCCACTCCTGGATTATTTTGGTACCTGTCGGTGTCAAAACCGGCGGATCTCGGGTAGGGGGTCCCGAACTGTGCGTCCAAGGCGGATGGTAACAGGAGGCAGGGCACACAATGTTTACCCAAGTTCGGGCCCTCTTCATGGAGGTAAAACCCTACATCTTGCTTGATTGTTCTTGATGATATGAGTATTACAAGAGTTGATCTACCACGAGATCAGAGAGGCTAAACCCTAGAAGCTAGCCTATGGTATGATTGTATGTTGTCCTACGGACTAAAACCCTCTGGTTTATATAGACACCGGAGGGGGCTAGGGTTACACAACGTCGGTTACAAAGGAGGAGATATCCATATCCGTATTGCCTAGCTTGCCTTCCACGCCAAGTAGAGTACCATCCGGACACGGGACGAAGTCTTCAATCTTGTATCGTCATAGTCCAACAGTCCGGCCAAAGGATATAGTCCGGCTGTCCAGAGACCCCCTAATCCAGGACTCCCTCAGTAGCCCCTGGTTCAGGCTTCAATGACGATGAGTCCGGCATGCAGTGTTGTCTTCGGCATTGCAAGGCGGGTTCCTCCTCCGAATACACCATGGAAGAGTTTGAATACAAGGATAGTGTCCGACCCTGCAAAATAAGTTCCACATACCACCGTAGAGAGAATAATACTTCACAAATCTAATCTGCTGACATGTTTTGATAGTATGACATCACTCCATGGCTCGGTTATTATTAGAACCGCTTTTCTCAACCAGTTCCGCACATTCGCGAGGCGGTTTTCTTGATACGTCTTATCAAAGCAGAGATCGTGTTCCCCTATCACGGGATTCTCATCAATATGGACGTGGGTAACCCAACCACGCCATCAATTACGGCGCCTGGGGAATAAGCGGTTTTGCCAGGCAAGTGGGGAGACTCATCGCCTCCTCCGCCCTTATAAAGGGACAAAGATTTACTTTTTTCACCCATGCCTTCTTCTTTCTCGCACACTCGAGCTCTAGAGCCCAAGCTCGTGTTCTTCTTCTCAAACCACCCCAAGCATGTCTAGAGCAGGAGGCAAGTGGATGGTCTCCTCCGTCATGGAGGAGAACATCAAAAAGTTACGGGAAGCCGGATACCTAGCTGTGAATATCGCGCACCAGCTGCCAAATGCGGGGCAGATCGTCCCAATGCCCGAACCCCGTCAGAGGGTCGTTTTTCTTACCCATTTCGTCCATGGACTGGGATTTACTCTCCACCCGTTTGTCCGCAGGCTCATGTTCTACTACGGGCTAGATTTTCATGATCTGGCCCCCAACTTCATCCTCAACATCTCGGCGTTTATCGTCGTGTGCGAGGCCTTCCTCCACATCAGGACACACTTCGGCTTATGGCTGAAAACCTTCAATGTCAAACCAAAGGTGGTGGGTGGCCAGCAAGCAGAGTGCGGAGGCACCATGGTGGGCAAGATGCCTAATGTCACCTGGCTCGAGGTTACCTATGTGGATACCATAAATGGGTGGCAATCGGGGTGGTTCTACATCACTGAGCCATGCGACTCCAACTGGGTGGCGGCCCCCAAATTTCGATCCGAAATCCCCACATGGCTCACCTCCTGGAAAAAGAAGGGCCTGTCCTGGGGTTCTTCGGTAGAGCTGACCGGACTCCAGACCTGCATCCAGAACATGACGAACAAGAAAATTAAGCTTGTCAACGTGGTCCAGGTTATGCTCTTCCACCGGATCCTTCCGTGCCAACGACGGGCATTTGTTTTGTGGGAGTTCGACTCGGCCCAGCACCAGATGCTGCGAGAGCTCTACGACACGACGCACGAGGACATCTGGAGGGTGTTGTTCAAGGGTGCCGAGATGCCTCCCTCCCTCACCGAGGACCGTAGACTTAGCGTAAAGCGTCGCGCCTATCCGGTAGGCTTTTATATCTCTCAAGGTATTTATGTGCCCTGGTTTGGTTATGTGCTGGATCTAAGCTTTCATGTCATTAACAGGACTGGATAAGGATAGCGGAGCAGCTTGATTGCCTAGCAACCCTGCCCGAAGATCTTGCAAATGCTCTTCTAACAAAGATGCTTACTCCGGCACCTTACGAGGTGCCGGAAAAGACGGCCAAGAAGAAGGCCGCGGGGACCCGAAAGGGTCTCCGGCGCAAGGTGGTTCTGTCGGACTCATCATCCGATGAGTCTGACGCGCACTCCTCCCATGGAAACGAGGAGGAGGAGAAAAGTTCTCCCCCCCCAGCCGGGGGAGACAAGAAAAGGAAGGCCAAGGGCGAGTGCTTGGAACTTGACTCCAAGACGCGAGAGACCGAGCTCGCGCAGGCGCTTGAAAGCGTCCGGAGCGCCAAGGCCGAAGCACACAAGGCCCTCCAGGAGATTGATGCGGCGAAGAAGATAGCAGCGCGTAAGGCATTCAATATGCAAAGCAAGCATGTGAAGAAGACTTTCCTTTTTCTTACCCGTGTTCGGAGCTCTCCAGGAGCGTTTGCAGATCTTCCCCGCAGTGTGCTGGATGCCGCGGAGTTTTACCGAGCTGAGGAGGGGAGCTCAATGGAGAAGTTGTTCTGGTCTCAGTATACTGGGACCGAACACCCCGTGTCCTTGAGCGACCAGCTGAAGTAGTTGGTCAAACTTCACAAGGCGGCCGAACAGGCCATGAGGGGCCTTATAGTCCGGATGTGGCCTGGCGAGCCCCTGTCCGGTACCTACTTCAGTCTCGTGAGGCGGCTGGTGGAAGCCTGCCCACGGTTGAAGTCATCAAGCGGTCTATCTGCGTCGAAGGTTCACGCAGAGCTTTTGCCCGGGCGAAGGTGCACTGGGCGAAGCTGGACGGCATGATGCTTGTGAAGGAGGGGCCGCCGGAGGGCAAGGAGCATCACTGCCCCGAGAATTATTATGAGAGCGCCCTGAAGGGTTCCCGCTTAGTGGCAGATGAGTGTGCCAAGGATGTAATTTTTGAATGAACATGCCCATGTGATCCTATAATATGAAACGATTTCTTTTGTGCCATGCGACACTTTTTTAATTTAAAATATTACCTTCTGTGCGGCCGTTTATAAAATCTGAGAGTGGGCCAGTCGTCGGCTTCTGCCCCCATGTAGCTAGTACTGGGGTGTTCGGGGTAAATCTGAACACTCTTTACCCCAATATTGGGTCCTTCAAGGGAGGTGCTCAGCGCAACGAACTAGGCAATCGGACTATAATGCTTTATCACTCTCACTTAGCCATAGAAGTCTATGATTTTAAATTTTTGGCGAAGCCCCTGGTATTCGGAGGGCTAAATTTGGGGCGCTATACACGCCTAAGCCGGACAAGGCCGACTCCTCGCCCGAAGTGGAAAAAGTATTTACGGACTTGAGACCTCTCGAACAGCGACCAGTCTCTCGCCTTATCATGACAGTCAGTTTTTGGCTTTCTCTACTGAGGTGCTCGTCCGAAAGAACCGGGACACAATCGCAGTAGTTCTCCCACCGCTACCTTAGCCGATATAGCGAAACGTAAGGTACCAAAGCATGGGAGCCGGGCAACCCAACACTTGACCCAAGACATGATTCGGAGCTGATGCATATAACGCTATAAGTTCAGGGTGCCGCACTGTCGAAAGTGTTCGGACTTCTTGCGTCATATTACGGGGTAAACGAGAGCCCCTGGCATACTGACCGTACCCGAGCGTGCAGGTGCGGGATGTCGTAAATGGACATATAAGAAAAAGAGAAAAACTTAAATAATGCAATGACAGATTAATAATATGCATTGTTATTTGAATAATACATCGAAGCGTACTGGTACAAGTAGTGCAATAAGCATGAAGTAGGACAATTCGAAATGTCCTATCCCAAGGCAAGCTATGCATAAATAGTGAAAAAGCGGGTATATCAAGTAGTACTAGAGACCACCTGGCGGTTCCCGTGTTCATCTTAGCTTCTTGCAGCCTTGGTTGTTGCTTCCGGAATGTGTCCGACAATCGTACTGCCGGAAAGGGCTTCCGAAGAGTTAGGCCCTGAAAGAGAAAAGGAATGTCAAAGGTATACAGCCCCTGGTGTGGTTAAGCCACAATGTGGGGCGTGTCCTGATTGTGCCCCCGCCTATGTCCATTGTATTTTCAATGTGTAATCATGTACGCGCGACACGAATTTTGTCACTGCACTGGGACTGGGACGGGGGCTGGATTGCTAGGCGAGAGCTGATCGCGCCAGGCGATCCTGTTGCAGATTGTTCCGGACTCGCTTGAAGGTGTCCGGGGGCTGTAACGCCGAATGAGTGGTCTGCCTGAACAGGCTGCTTTATGCCTCTGCTGCAAGGGCCGCAGTGTGCTCTTCCATACGGAGCGAGCGTTCTATGTTTCCATTTACTTTTATGACCCCGCGAGGTCCTGGCATCTTGAGCTTGAGGTATGCGTAATGCGGCACCGCATTGAATTTTGAAAATGTTGTCCGTCCGAGCAGTGCATGATAGCCACTGCGAAACGGGACGATGTCGAAGATTAACGGTTCGCTTCGGAAGTTATCCGGTGATCCAAAGACCACTTCCAGTGTGATTGAGCCTGTGCAATGGGCCTCTACACCTGGGATGACACCTTTAATGGTGGTTTTGCTGGGTTTGATCCTTGAGGGATCGATACCCATTTTTTGCACTGTATCCTGATAAAGCAGGTTCAGGCTGCTGCCGCCGTTCATAAGGACTCGAGTGAGGTGAAATCCATCATTGATGGGGTCGAGAACCAGTGCGGCGGATCCGCCATGACGGATGCTAGTGGGGTGGTCCCTGCGATCGAAGGTGATCAGACAAGCAGACCATGGGTTGAACTTCGGGGCGACGGGCTCCATCACGTAGACGTCCCTTAGTGCACGCTTCCGCTCCCTCTTGGGAAAGTGGGTTGCGTATATCATGTTCACTGTCTTCACTTGTGGGGGAAACCCCTTCCGTCCTCCTGGGTTCGGCGGCTGGGGCTCCTCCTCGTCATCGCTATGCAGCCCCTTGTCCTTGTTTTTGGTATTTAACTTGCCGGCCTGCTTGAACACCAAGCATTCTCTATTGGTGTGATTGGCTGGCTTGTCAGGGGTGCCATGGATTTGACACGAGCAATCTAGTATGCGATCCAGACTGGACGGAGCCAGAGTATTTCTTTTGAATGGCTTTTTTCGCTGACCAGATCTAGAGCCTTTGAATCCGGCATTGACTGTCGTATCTTCGGTGTTATCACCGTTATTGCAGCGCTTTGGTCTATTACGACGCTGCCTACCGTTGACGTCTTTGTTATCAGAGGTATCTATATTCCTTGATGTGTTGTTGCTGCGAGCCAGCCAACTGTCCTCGCCCGCGCAAAAGCGGGTCATGAGTGTTGTGAGGGCTGCCATAGATTTCGACTTCTCCAGGCCGAGGTGGCGGGTGAGCCACTCATCGCGCGTGTTATGCTTGAATGCCTCTAGGGCTTCTGCATTCGGACAATCTACAATTTGATTTTTCTTAGTCAGGAACCATGTCCACAATTGTCTGGCCAATTCCCCTAGCTGCTGGGTTATGTGGCTCAAGTTATCAGCATCCGGTGGCCGCACATAAGTGCCCTGGAAGTTGTCAAGAAATGCATCTTCGAAATCCTCCCAACTGCCGACGGAATCTGCTGGCAAGCTATTGAGCCAATGCCGAGCTGGTCCTTTGAGTTTTAGTGGGAGGTACTTGATGGCATGTAGATCGTCACCGTGAGCCATGTGGATGTGAAGGAGGAAATCCTCAATCCATACATCGGGATCTGTTGTGCCGTAGAATGATTCGATATTTACGGGTTTGAAACCCTCCGGGAATTCATGATTCACAACTTCATCAGTGAAGCATAGGGGGTGTGTGGCACCTCTGTGCCGGGCTATATCCCGACGTAGTTCGTACGAGTCTTGTCTACTGTATTCGGCCCGGCCGGATTTACTCTTGGTGTGTCCGACGCGACGGTCATCGTCCCATGTGGGCGCATGTGCCCGTGTCCGTATATTGACCTTGCAATTTTTGCCTTACTGTCCAAGACGTCTCGCAGGTCCTCTATGTTGCCCCGGGCCTTAGTATTTTTAACCGAGTGGCGATGGGGTGCGGTCTGAAATTTAGGCTAAAACGCCTCTCTGGCTTGGCCGCGTAGTGGCCGGTCGGCCACATCGTACACTGGTGAATGAGCTTTCAATGCTTCCTCCTCAAGGTGAGGTAGCAACCTGCGTTTTGGGTAACTCTTGGACGGGTGCTCGAGTTCATGCTCCTTGGCTGCGAGGACTTCGGTCCATCTGTCTGCTAGAAGATCTTGGTCAGCTTGAAGCTGTTGCTGTTTCTTCTTTAGGCTACTTGCTGTGGCCATAAGCCGGCGCTTGAAGCGCTATTGCTCGACGGGGTCCTCAGGCACGATAAACTCGTCATCGCCGATTCTCGCCTCGTCTTCGGAGAGAGGCATGTAATTGTCCTCTTCCGGTTCTCCATCTGCTGCCTGCTCTGGGGGGCTAGCTTGTTCGTCCTCTAGTTCTGCACCGTGCTGGAGGGGATTGTTGTTGTCTTCAGCGCTATCCAGAGTGGTATTATCTCCTGTGCTGGTATCATTGCTCTTGCTGGGGCGGGACTTAGAGCGGCGCCGCTGACGTCGGCGCTTGGGTTGCTTCTTGGAGGGGTCATCCTCCGCTTTCTCGTCGCCATTGGCTTCTTTGGGGGTGTCCACCATGTATATATCATATGAGGAGGTGGCGGTCTAGTGTCCTGAGGGCGGTGGATCCTGTTCGTCTCCGGCTTCGTCGTCCATACCGTCGAAGTCTTCGAAGCCGAAGTCGGGCATGTCGGTTAAGTCGTCGACAGTGGCTACTAACTGGGTGGTTTGTGGGCAGCGAATTTCTTCATCGTCCGCATCCCATTCTAGCCGGACATAGTTCGGCCAAGGTTCTCCTAACAGGGAGAGAGACCTTAATGAATTTAGCACATCCCTGAAGGGTGAGTGCTAAAAGATGTCCGCGGAGGTGAACTCCATGATCGGCGCCCAGTCGGACTCGACGGGCACGGATATGAGCGGCTCCGAGTCCGTGGCCGAAGATGAATCCAGTGGTTTGGTGACACGGCTCTCGTAAGGGATGAAGTCAGTATCCGGCTCTATCGCCGCTAAGAGTGCGGCCTCCATGGCGGGGTCCATCCCTCCGCTCTCGGATGGCGCGACTTGCTCCGGATTGATGGACGGAGTAGCTGCAGATGCGATATCCCGAACACTGTCTGACGCCAAAGTTGCGTCATGCTCGTCAAGACTGTATGGCGCGTCCGGTATGGGTTAGAATCCGTCGAAGATCAAGTCTCCGCGGATATCGGCCGTGTAGTTCAAGTTTCCAAATCTGACCTGATGGCCAGGGGCGTAGCTCTCTATCTGCTCCAGATGGCCTAGCAAGTTGGCCCGCAGTGCAAAGCCGCCGAGTATGAAGATCTGGCCGGGGAGGAAAGCCTCACCCTGGACCACATCTCTAGCGATGATCGAAGGAGCCATCAAGCCTTATGGTGACGACACAGTGGAACTCTCAATGAAAGCACCAATGTCGGTGTCAAAATCGGCGGATCTCGGGTAGGGGGTCCCGAACTATGCGTCTAAGACGGATGGTAACAGGAGGCAGGGTACACGATGTTTACCTAGGTTCGGGCCCTCTTTATGGAGGTGAAACCCTACGTCCTTCTTGATTGTTCTTGATGATATGAGTATTACAAGATTTGATCTACCACGAGATCAGAGAGGCTAAACCCTAGAAGCTAGCCTATGGTATGATTGTATGTTGTCCTACGGACTAAAACCCTCTGGTTTATATAGACACCGGAGGGGGCTAGGGTTACACAAGGTCGGTTACAAAGGAGGAGATATCCATATCCGTATTGCCTAGTGTAGGTGTCAAAACTGGCCGATCTCGGGTAGGGTGTCCCAAACTGTGCGTCTAGGCCGGATGGTAATAGGAGGCAAGGGACACGAAGTTTTACCCAGGTTCGGGCCCTCTTAATGGAGGTAAAACCCTACGTCCTGCTTGATTGATATTGATGATATGGGTGTTACAAGAGTAGATCTACCACGAGATCAGAGAGGCTAAACCCTAGAAGCTAGCCTATGGTATGATTGTATGTTGTGATTGTTGTCCTACGGACTAAAACCCTCCGGTTTATATAGACGCCGGAGAGGGTTAGGGTTACACAAGGTCGGTTACAAAGGAGGAGATATCCATATACGTATTGCCTAGCTTGCCTTCCACGCCAAGTAGAGTCCCATCCAGACACGAGACGAAGTCTTCAATCTTGTATCTTCATAGTCTATCAGTCCGGCCAATGGAGATAGTCCGGTCATCCGGAGACCCCCTAGTACAGGACTCCCTCACCTAGCTTGCCTTCCACGCCAAGTAGAGTCCCATCCGGACACGGGATGAAGTCTTCAATCTTGTATCTTCATAGTCCAACAGTCCGGCCAAAGGATATAGTCCGGCTGTCCGGAGACAACCTTAATCCAGGACTCCCTCCTTACCTCCCTGCTAAACTTATAGCAAGGCACACATCAGGTATGGTACACACCATTGCATACATAATAGAGCCTATGGCTGAAGCATAGGGAACACCTTTCGTTTTCTCTCTATCTTCTGAAGTGGTCGGGCATTGAGTCTGACTCAACTTCACACCTTGTAACACAGGAAAGAACCCTTTCTTTGCCTGATCCATTTTGAGCTTCTTCAAAATTTATCAAGGTATGTGCTTTGTGAATGTCCAATTAAGCGTCTTGATCTATCTCTATAGATCTTGATGCCCAATATATAAGCAGCTTCACTGAGGTATTTCATTGTAAAATTCTTATTCAAGTATCCTTTTTATGCTATTCAGAAATTCAGTATAATTTACGATCAACAATATGTCATCTACATATAATATTAGAAATGCTACGGAGCTCCCACTCAGCTTCTTTTAAATACAGGCTTCTCCAAAAGTCTGTATAAAACTATATGTTTTGATCACACTATCAAAGCGTGTATTCCAACTCCGAGAGGCTTGCACCAGTCCATAAATAGACCGCTGGAGCTTGCACACTTTGTTAGCACCTTTTGGATCGACAAAACCTTCTGGTTGCATCATATACAACTTTTCTTTGAGGTATCCACTAAGGAATGCAGTTTTGACATCCATTTGCCAAATTTCATAATCATAAAATGCAGCAATTGCTAACATGATTCGGACGGACTTAAGCATCGCTATGGGTGAGAAGGTCTCATCGTAGTCAACTCCTTGAACTTGTTGAAAACCTTTTGCAACAAGTCGAGCTTTGTAGACACTAACATTACCGTCAACGTCAGTCTTCTTCTTGAAGATCCATTTATTCTCTATGGCATGCCGATCATCGGGCAAGTCAACCAAAGTCCATACTTTGTTCTCATACATGGATCCCATCTCAGATTTCATGGCTTCAAGCCATGTTGCGGAATCTGGGCTCATCATCGCTTCATCATAGTTCGTAGGTTCATCATGGTCAAGTAACATGACTTCCAGAACAGGACTACCGTACCACTTTGGTGCGGATCTTACTCTGGTTGGCCTACGAGATTCGGTAGTAACTTGATCAGAAGTTTCACGATCATCATCATTAGCTTCCTCACTTACTGGCGTAGGAATCACTGGAACCGATTTTAGTGATGAACAACTTTCCAATAAGGGAGAAGGTAATATGTCCTCCCACTCACTTCTTTCGAGAGAAACTCCTTGTCGAGAAAGGATCCATTCTTAGCAACGAATATCTTGCCTTTGGATCTGTGATAGAAGGTGTACCCAACAGTCTCCTTTGGGTATCCTATGAAGACACATTTCTCTGATTTGCGTTCGAGCTTATCAGGTTGAAGCTTTTTCACATAAGGATCGCAGCCCCAAACTTTAAGAAACGAAAACTTGGGTTTCTTGCCAAACCATAGTTCATAAGGTGTCGTCTCGACGGATTTAGATGGTGCCCTATTTAATCTGAATGTAGTTGTCTCTAAAGCGTAACCCCAAAACAATAGCGGTAATCAGTGAGAGACATCATAGATTGCACCATATCTAGTAAAGTACTATTACGACGTTCGGACACACCATTACGCTGTGGTGTTCCAGGTAGCGTGAGCTGTGAAACTATTCCGCATTGTTTCAAATGAAGTCCAAACTCATAACTCAAATATTCGCCTCCACGATCAGATCGTAGAAACTTTATTTTCTTGTTACGATGATTTTCCACTTCACTCTGAAATTCTTTGAACTTTTCAAATGTTTCAGACTTATATTTTATTAAGTAGATATACCCATATCATCTCAAATCATCTGTGAATGTGAGAAAATAATGATATCCGCCGTGAGCTTCAATGTTCATTGGACCACATACATCAGTATGTATGATTTCCAATAACTCTGTTGCTCGCTCCATTGTTCTGGAGAACGGAGTTTTAGTCATCTTGCCCATGAGGCATGGTTCGCAAGTACCAAGTGATTCATAATCAAGTGATTCCAGAAGTCCATTAGAATGGAGTTTCTTCATGCGCTTTACACCAATATGACCTAAACGGCAGTGCCACAAATAAGTTGCACTATCATTATCAACTATGCAACTTTTGGCTTCAATACTATGAACATGTGTATCACTACTATCAAGATTTAGTGAAAATAGACCACTCATCAGGGGTGCATGACCATAACAGATATTACTCATATAAATAGAACAACCATTATTCTCTGATTTAAATGAATAACTGTCTCGCATCAAACAAGATCCAGATATAATGTTCATTCTCAACGCTGGCACCAAATAACAATTATTTAGGTCTAATACTAATCCCGAAGGTAGATGTAGAGGTAGCGTGCCAACGGCGATCACATGAACTTTGGAATCATTTCCCATGCGCATTGTCACCTCGTCCTTAGACAATCTTCGCTTAATCCGTAGCCCCTGTTTCGAGTTGCAAATGTTAGCAACCGAACCAGTATCAAATACCCAGGAACTACTGCGAGCATTAGTAAGGTACACATCAATAGCATGTATATCAAACATTGTTCGGGAACTCGGTAACTGGTAACTGCTCGGTCGACTACTGATTAGCGATTAATCGGTTAATCGGTCATTTAATTGAATTAATCGGTAGATTATTAATCGGCTGCACATGAGAATATATTGGCAACATGTAACTAGTTTTTCACGTATTGTACACCACATAATCCAATGCTCATAGCTACGTATTATACATTTATACTAAAATATAATGTCGTAGCTCATAGGCCTATAAAAAGCGTGGACAAGAGGTAGAATTGTTACCTCGATGGTTTGATCATGATGAATCCAAACCGGAAGGCAACCAACCTACAAAATTGATGATAGATATGCATTTGTATATGCTCTAAACTTGTCATTGTCGAGATAAATGATTAAATGACAGCCATACATGTGACAACAAGAAGCCACACATGAGACATGACAAGATAAATTAAAATGACAGCCACACAACTTGGCAATATGAAGCCACACATAACAAGATAAATAGCAGCCACACATGTGAACATGGAATAATTCACTACAAGGTTCAACACAAATAGCATCATAGGTAATAAGGTTCACTGACCACAAATACTCAAATAGTTCTCACAGCTCATAATGGGCTGGATTGCCGCTTCGGTTACCCCCCCCCCCTTTTTATGGATGCTGCTTCAGTTACCTGACCCATCACCGATTAATCGGTTTGACAACCAGTTAATTGTATGACAACTGATTAAATGCCAGTTAATCGGCTTGACCATTTAATGAAACGAGTACGTGCTACTTGCCTCAGTTAGGCACTGAGTAGCGATTAAGTGGCCATTTAAATGGTAACTCAGCCGAGTTCTTGACCAGTGATATCAAATATACCTTTCACTTTGTCATCCTTCTTCTCCGCCAAATACTTGGGGCAGTTCCGCTTCTAGTGACCAGTTCCTTTGTAGTAGAAGCACTCAGTCTCAGGCTTAGGTCCAGACTTGGGTTTCTTCACTTGAGCAGCAACTGGCTTGCTGTTCTTCTTGAAGTTCCCCTTCTTCCCTTTATCCTTTTTCTTGATACTGGTGGTCTTGTTGACCATCAACACTTGATGCTCCTTTTTGATTTCTACCTCCGCAGCCTTTAGCATTGCGAAGAGCTCAGGAATCATCTTATCCATCCCTTGCATATCATAGTTCATCACGAAGCTCTTGTAGCTTGGTGGCAGTGATTGAAGAACTCTGTCAACGACACTATCATCAGGAAGATTAACTCCCAGTTGAGTCAAGTGGTTGTGGTACCCAGACATTTCGAGTATATGTTCACTGACAGAACTATTCTCCTCCATCTTCCAGCTGTAGAACTTATTGGAGACTTCATATCTATCAATCCGGGCATTTGCTTGAAATATTAACTTCAACTCCTGGAACATCTCATATGCTCCATGACGTTCAAAACGTTGTTGAAGTCCTGGTTCTAAGTCGTAAAGCATGGCACACTGAACTATCGAGTAGCCATCAGCTTTGCTCTGCCAGGTGTTCATAACATCTGGCGTTGCTCCTACAGCGGGTTTGTCATCTAGTGGTGCTTCCAGGACGTAATTCTTCTGTGCAACAATGAGGATAATCCTCAAGTTACGGACCCAGTCCGTGTAGTTGCTACCATCATCTTTCAACTTGGCTTTCTCTAGGAGCGCATTAAAATTCAACAGAACAACAACACGGGTAATCTATCTACAACAACATAGACATGCAAAATACTATCAGGTACTATGTTCATGATAAATTAAAGTTCAATTAATCAAATTACTTAATAACTCCCAGTTAGATAGATATCTCTCTAATCATCTAAGTGATCATGTGATCCATATCAACTAAACCATGTCCGATCATCACATGAGATGGAGTAGTTTTCAATGGTGAACATCACTATGTTGATCATATCTACTATATGATTCACGCTCGACCTTTCGGTCTCCAGTGTTGTAAAGCCATATATGCACATGCTAGGCTCGTCAAGTTTAACCCGAGTATTCTGCGTGTGCCAAACTGGCTTGCACCCGTTGTATGTGAACATAGAGCTTATCACACCCGATCATCACTTGGTGTCTCGGCATGACGAACTGTAGCAACGGTGCATACTCAGGGAGAACACTTATACCTTGAAATTTAGTAAGAGATCATCTTATAATGGTACCGCCGAACTAAGCAAAATAAGATGCATAAAGGATAAACATCACATGCAATCAATATAAGTGATATGATATGGCCATCATCATTTTGAGCCTTTGATCTCCATCTCCAAAGCACCGTCATGATCACCATCGTCACCGGCTTGACACCTTGCTCTCCATCGAAGCATCATTGTCATCTCGCCAACTATTGCTTCTACGACTATCGCTACCGCTTAGTGATAAAGTAAAGCAATTACATGGCGATTGCATTTCATACAATAAAGCGACAACCATATGGCTCCTGCCAGTTGCCGATAACTGTGTTACGAAACATGATCATCTCATACAATAAAATTTAGAATCATGTCTTGCCATATCACATCACAACATGCCCTGCAAAAACAAGTTAGACGTCCTCTACTTTGTTGTTGCAAGTTTTACATGGCTGCTATGGGCTGAGAAAGAACCATTCTTACCTATGCATCAAAACCATAACGCGGTATAGTGATTGCTTTTTGATCTTCAGAAAGAACCCTATTCATTGAATCCGATTCAACTAAAGCTGGAGAAACAGACACCCACAAGCCACCTGTGTGCGAAGCACGTCGGTAGAACCAGTCTCGCGTAAGCATACACGTAATGTCGGTCTGGGCCGCTTCATCCAACAATGCCGCTGAATCAAGAATCAACTAGTGACGGCAAGCAATATGTATATACCCATGCCCACAACTTCTTTGTGTTCTACTCATGCATATAACATCTACGCATAAATCTGGCTCTGATACCACTGTTGGGGAACACAGTAATTTCCAAATTTTCCTACGCACACGCAAGATCATGGTGATGCATAGCAACGAGAGGGGTGAGTATCATCTACATACCCTCGTAGACTGTAAGCAGAAGAGTTATGACAACGCGGTTGATGTAGTCGTACGTCTTCACGATCGACCGATCTAGCACCGAAGATACGGCACCTCCGCGGTCTGCACACGTTCAGCTCGGTGACGTCCCGTGAACTCACAATCCAGTAGAGCTTCGAGGAAGAGTTTCGTCAGCACGACGGCGTGATGACGGTGATTATGATGCTACCGGAACAGGGCTTCGCCTAAGCACCGATACGACTAAAATATCAATGATCAACTTGTGTGTCCATGGGGTGCCTCCCTCCCTGGTATATAAAGGAGTGGAGGAGGGGGAGAAGGCCGGCCTCCTAGTCACGCCCGAAGGGGAGTCCTACACCCACCGGGAGTAGGATTCCACCCCTTCCATGAGTAGGAGTAGGTGGAAAGGTAGGAGAAGAGAGGGGGAAGGAAAAAGCCCCCCGTTCCTAGTCCACTTCAGACTAGAGCAGGAGGGGGCGCGCGGCCTGCCCTGGCCGCCCCTTCCTCTCTCCACCAAGGCCCATGAGGCCCAATACACTCCCCGGGGGGTTCCGGTAACCCACCGGTACTCCGGTATTCGTCCAAACTTACTCGGACCCCTTCCGATGTCCAAACATAGTCATCCAATATATCAATCTTTATGTCTCAACCATTTCGAGACTCCTCGTCATGTCCGTGATCAAATCCGGGACTCCGAACTACCTTCAGTACATCAAACATATAAACTCGTAATATCGATCGTCACTGAATGTTAAGCGTGTGGACCCTACGGGTTCGAGAGCTATGTAGACATGACCGAGACATGCCTCTGGTCAATAACCAATAGCGGAACATGGATGCTCATATTGGTTCCTACATATTCTACGAAGATCTTTATCGGTCAAACCGCATAATGTTATACGTTGTTCCCTTTGTCATCGGTATGTTACTTGCCCGAGATTCGATTGTTGGTATCCCATTACCTAGTTCAATCTCGTTACTGGCAAGTCTCTTTACTCATTCAGTAATGCTACATCCCGTAACTAACTCATTAGCTACATTGCTTGCAAGGCTTATAGTGATGTACATTACCGAGAGGGCCCAGAGATACCTCTCCGGCAATCAGAGTGACAAATCCTAATCTTGATCCATGCCAACTCAACAAACATCATCGGAGAAACCTGTAGAGCACCTTTATAATCACCCAGTTACGTTGTGACGTTTGGTAGCACACAAAGTGTTCCTCCGTTATTCGCGAGTTGCATGATCGCATAGTCATAGGAACATGTATAGTTATGGAGAAAGCAATAGCAACAGACTAAACAATCATCATGCTAATCTAACGGATGGGTCAAGTCAATCACTGTAACGCCCTCAATGTGGCTATATCTCCTACGCGTTGAAGCACGACTTAGAGGCATAACCGCATTGAAAGCAATGTCGCAAGTAAGGTAATCTTCACAACAACCCATATAAATAAATAAAAGGGGAAAAGATACATAGTTAGCTTACACTCGCCACGTCACACAAATACATGAATAACATTACATTCATCCAATACACTCATGGTCCGACTATGGTACCAAAATAAAGATCAACCCCCACATGCAACACGGTCCCCGATCGCCCCAACTGGGCACCACTACTGATCATCTGGGAAAGACACATAGTAACGACGAGAGTCTTCATCGAACTCCCACTTGAGCTCAAGCGCATCGTCTGGCACGGTATCATCGGTCCCTGCATCTGGTTTGGAAGTGATCTGTGAGTCACGGGGACTCAGCAATCTCGCACCCTCGCGATCAAGACTATTTAACGCTTATAGGTAAGACAAGGTATGATGTGGAGCTGCAGCAAGCGACTAGCATATATGGTGGCTAAGCTATTCGCAAAAGAGAGCGAGAAGAGAAGGCAAAATCACGGTCGAACAACTATGATCAAGAAGTGATCCTAGAACAACCTACGTCAAGCATTACTCCAACACCGTGTTCACTTCACGGACTCCGCCGAGAAGAGACCATCACGGTTATACACGCGGTTGGTTCATTTTAATTAAGTTAAGTTTCAGGTTATCTACAGCCGAACATTAACAAATTCCCATCTGCCCATAACCACGGGCACGGCTTTCGAAAGTTCAAATCCCTGCAGGGGAGTCCCAACTTAGCCCATCACAAGCTCTCACGGTCAACGAAGGACATTCCTTCTCCCAAGACAATCCGATCAGGCTCGGCATCCCGGTTACAAGACATCCTCGACAATGTAAAACAAGTCCAGGAACACCGCCCGAATGTGCCGACAAATCCCGATAGGAGCTGCACATATCTCATTCTCAGGGCACACTCAGATTGTCCAAACTTCTGGTTGGCAAGCCCAAAGCATGCAAAACAGTTAACGAGTAGGCATGTTTACGAGCTCGATGCACTCACTATAGAGCATAGCATGACAAACTAAGAATACACCCATCAAGAAGACATGGCATAGGAGCTAGACATGGCAAGAACAACAACATAGCATGCACGAATCAATAGCAACATCCTCGGCAAAATCGCTAAACATGTCAACAATCTTCCAGCATCATTTTATAGCAAAAGTAGAGCTCGATTGACACAAGCTAGGGTGCTCCATAATTGCAAACAAAGACATGGATGGATAGAGCACCACAATATTAACAAAACATCCTTACTGATCATCCTCAAAATAGGCACGGATCACTAGGAAACAACATGAACATATGGCATAACAACAAAATCAGGACAAGGACTTAGTGAAATTCTAAGTCCCTAAAATCAGCATCAACGATTACGCTACTTTGCAAGCTTGTGCTAGTCACCACAAATATAAAAAAAATACATGGCAAGCACCTCTGTAAAGATGGCATGGCATATAACAAAACACATGTAGAGCTCAGGATCATAGCATGCACACATTAATCATGGCAAAAATGACAAAATGCCATTTGCTGAAACAGATCTGACAAATTCGTCATATAGCCCTCTTCCAACAGCATTTCGGGCATCAAGATGAGCTCAAATGAAAATGATGCAATGAGATGAAATGATTTACTCGTCGAGACGAATATTTTGATATGCTACACGCATGAATCGGAGCTACGGATACAGAGTTATGGCATGTCAAAGATAGCAAGAAAATTAGGTTTTCGGGGCAAAAGTCAACCGCAGGATATTTCCAGATCTGAGATCCGGTCGGCGTTACTGTAGCAGGGGCACGGAAAGCGAGGTTCACCGGGACCTGTTCGCCGGAGTTGGAGAGGCGGCCGGAGGAGCTCACGCCGGAGCACGGGACGTCACCGGACTGGGCGGAGGGAGCCGGAGCTGGCCGGGGCTCTTGCCGGCGTCGACGGGCGCGGCGAGGGCAGACTTGGCGGCCGGCCGGAGCGGACGATGGAGGCCGGCGTGGTTGAGGGGACGTAGCGAGGAGCCCCGGCCGAGCCTGGAAAGGGAGGGGAGGTGCCACGGACAGGCGACCTGCCACGAAGAGATTGCTTCCTAGCCTCCGCACTCTATACCATTTCTAGTGGAGTAGATTGGTCCTTTATTTATGGATAGAGAGAGAGTGGAAATGGAAGGATGGTGGGGGCAGGACGATTGGGCTTCTCTTTGCTAATTGACACCATTGAGCTTCAGTGGTAATTTAAGACTGGAAAACAGAGAGACCAGATGCAATTCTAGATGCTAATAGAAATTAGTTACATGGAAAAATAATTGATGATGTGGCAAGTTGCTGAGGTGGATAGGCTGCATGTCAAGAGAAATATGGTAGTGGGGATGAACTATTTAGGTATTATAGATTCACTTTTTACTAGTGACTGAGATGAACAACATGGATTTCTTCAAAGTGGTTATTTATATTGAAGTAAGTCTTAAGTCATCACTTTGCTCTGCTCAAGACTTGGGGGCTACAGGTAACACAGATATAAGGGAGAAATATTTTCAAATTCTCAGTTTTGAGCAAACCAGATTGACCGGCGTCACTAATCATTATGACCTGGTGTTTGCAACAATCATAACCTGGCGTCATCAATAATTATGAACCGGCATTGACAACAATTATGATTCGGCATCATTTGTTTATAACCCGGCGATTTTGGTAATCATAAATTGACAAGATCTACACCTTCATACCGGCTGAAAGTCAGATGAGTATTTCAAGACCAATATTTCTTAAGCATTGGGAGCTGAATCAAATATTCTTCACAATATATTTCTGTGAGAAGCCAATTTCAGCAAATTGATTATGAAGCTGGTCTATTAACCCGGACTGTCCAGAAGAAGGGAATGACAAGGAGTTAAGGATGATCAGGTGCCGGCTTACAAAATATTTAATCCGGAGCACAACCTGTCAAATTTGTTCTTGTGTTTATATTATTGTAGATTAGTTTAACATGGATAAATCCAAATTAAACTGGGGGCTAATGTCGGGGATATACCCCACGGTGTAACCCGACTGGATGTATGACCCAGATGGATCTTGGCGACTCACTGGTGACCCGCCCGGAGCTTGGCGACTCACGGGTAACACGCTCGATCTTGGCGGCTCATTAGTAATCCAAGGCCCAGTATGCCGGCTCGTATTATGGTGGGCCGGTTTAAGATGAAAGGCATAAGGAATATTCTTCTATAAAGGAAGCAAGACTAGGACTCCACTTGTAATAGAGTAATCCTAATCCTAATAGCACTAGTCATGTAAGCCGCCCCTTCAACATATATAAGGAGGGGAAGGGCACCTCAAGAGGGACAAGTTTTCATAAGGTTTCACAAGTTAGGTTTAGACAGACAAGTCAATAGCTCTTGAGATAAGCACCCTTGTAATCGTGATCATCATTATCAATATCAATGAAGCAGGATGTAGGTTTTTACCTCCACCATGAGGGGCCGAACCTGGATAAAACCTCGTGTCTCTCGTCCCGCTCAACCACTCTCAAGCTACTACATAGATGCGTTGACCTCACGACTAAGTCCTAACATGAAGGACATCTGCCGTGACAATTCCACGACAGGTGTTTCCATGGCCATGGGCGTCAAGCTCCGCGAGGGGTGCCCGACATGGCTGC